>NW_020694711.1:0-9016 GCF_002925995.2 Terrapene triunguis
CAGAGGGAGTGAACAGAACAGGGAATCATCAAGTGATCCATCCCCTGTCGCCCATTCCCAGCTTCAGGCAAACACCATCCCTGCCCATCCTGGCTAGTAGCCATCGATGAACCTATCCTCCATGAACTTATCTAGTTCTTTTTTGAACCCTGTTACAGTCTTGGCCTTCACAACATCCTCTGGCAAGGAGTTCCACGGGTTAAGTGCCAGGCCTGGCTCTGGGCTTCCCGGCTGTCCTCAGCCTGTTCAGTTCTCAGCCTGCTCCTCGCCCCACAGCCAGGCAGTGGTGTGGGGCAGCCAGCCCTTTGCTGCAGTCCCTGGCCACCTGCCCAGCGGGTGGGTGGCAGAAGGGGCCCACAGGTGCCTGCGTTGGGCCCGTGGGCAGGAGGGCAGTGACCTTGTCTGGGACGCAGGCTGGGAGTTAGAGGTGCGAAGGGCTCGTTAGCTTGAGCATCAATCCAGAAAGCAGCTGGGGTTGGCCCTGCCCTGGGCACCCCGGGGTCCCGCTGGGGGCACCCTGCTTGGAATGACTGTTTGCGCAGGCGTTGCGACGACGATCGTTTAACCACAAAGCTCTGGATTCGCTCCAAAGGACGAAATGTGGCTCCCTAAAAGCAGTTCCCCACATCAAGGCACTAAGCCAGGGCTGCCTCGACCCATGGCGGTCGCTCCGGTGTGGGCAGGCAGGTATTAGCACTGGACGCTGCACGAGTTCCCCTCTTACACCCTTAGCAAACCGGCCGAGGGTCAGACCTTGGCTAGGGCCAGGAGAGCCGTCTCTTCCCTAGTCCGACATTGGCTGCACCGTGCCTGATTCCGCTCACTTCCCCCCAACCCGGAAATAAGGGAACTTCCGTGGGTCACTGCTGGAGGGACCCCGGTGCCCGCTTCTCCTGAGCCCACGGGCCTGGGGCCTGTCACTCACGCTGACATCCCACCTGCATGGAGAACTGTCCTTCACCCGGCTCTGCTGCAGGCCTGTATTCCCGCAGCCCGGGGCCTACCTGCGGGCCCGTCAGGGGAGCCAGCAGGAAACGTGCTCTGGGTGAACCCCAGCCCCAGACTCAGCCCTGTACTGCTCAGCCGGGGGAGCCTGCTGGGAGCGGAGATAAACCACTGCGGCTTCCCTGAGTGTAATACTCATGGGGGTGCTGTGGGCCGCCGAGGGGAGGGGTGGCTCTGGGTGCCAGGGGCCGCCAGGGGTGGGTGGGGTGGCTCTGGCCCTGGGGGCCGCTGGGGTTGGGGTTGGGGGTGGGTGGCTCTGGGTGCCAGGGAGCACCAAGGAGAGGGTTGCTGGGGACTGCCGGGGTGGGTGGGGGGGGTGCTGGGTGCTACCTGTTGGCCAAGGCCTCCTGCACTAACACGGCTCCTTGTCCTTTGCTCACAGGCCTGCCGAGTCAGGGGTAAGTAAATCTGCTCTGTTAGTGGTGCTGGCTGTGGGGCAGGCCGGGGGCAGCTGGGGCGCTAGGGGGCAGCACTGCTCAGTCCCTCCCTCCTTCCACCTGGGGCTGGGTCACAACTGTGCCGAGCTGGGGTGCGGTGGGAGGGGGCCATACTGGGAGTCTGCCAAGGAAAAGCAGACGCTGCCTTCAGTGGTGGTGCCAGCTCCCATGCAGTCAGTGCTGCCCCCAGCGGGCTGCTAGGGGGTGCCGGGCTGCGGGGCGGGGACTCAGCGGGGGTGCTCTCCCCTCACTGTCAGTGCTGACCCCAGTGCAGCGCCAGGGTCCCTGTACTGTGTGTGGGGGGGTGGTACCCCAGGGGAGGGACCCAGCAGGGACTGGCAAGGCTGGGTATCACGGGGTCCCCGGGCGATGCTGGAACTGCTCCCTGCGCAGCCAGGCAGGACTCTGGGGGAGCCTCCTCTCCCTGAGCAGACGGTCTCCAGGGCAAAGAGCTTCCTGGGTCTGACCTCGGAGCATCCAGCCTCCCCTGCCCCACCGTGCGCTTCCCGCAGCAAGTCCGCCCGGGCGGGGTCCTGGGGCAGCCAGAGGGTCCTGCCCCCCAACTCCGCAGTCAGCCGTGACTCTCAGCCAGCCGGGAAAACAGGTTTATTAGACGACAGGAACACAGTCCCAAACAGAGCTTGTAGGTACAGAGAACAGGACCCCTCAGTCAGGTCCATCTTGGGGCCAGGGAGGCCAGAGCCCCCTCTGGCCTCCCTCCATTTCCCCAGCCAGCTCCAAACTGAAACTCTCCAGCCCGTCCTCTGTCCTTTCTCCCTTTCCCGGGCCAGGAGTTCACCTGATCTCTTTGTTCTCCCACACCTCCAGTTGGCACCTTGCAGGGGCAGGGCCCAGGCCATCAGTTGCCAGGAGACAGGGTGTCGGCCATTCTCTGTGCAGACCCCTGCACACCCCTGTCCTCTAGGGCTCTCCAACAATCACACCCCCTTATCCCACCACCTAGACACTTAAGAAATGCATAGGGGAAACTGAGGCACCCACACAGTATTCAGAGAAAACATTAAGAACATTCCCACTTCGTCACACTGGGGTTGCCCCAAGTGTCTGGAATGCAGAGCGCTGGGGAGTGTAAGTGACTGGGAGTCCCTGCTCGGCGGGCAGCCCTGCAGTGCACTGGGGGGGCCCAGATGGGTCCTGGCTGCCTTTAACTCCTCTCCTCTCCTCCAGCGGACAGTGCCCTCCCCAGGCCCCGGTGCCGCCAGAGGGAGCAGGATGGAGCAGGCTTGTCCCCACCAGCCCTAGCTCTGAGCACCGCCCGGCTGTGCCAGGCCTCCCGCGACTGCCAGCCGTGCGTGCGTGTGCGCCTGGCCCTGCACACCGCAGGTAGGTGGGCCGGCCTCACCTGCACCCTGTTTTAGAGTGGGTTCCTGGAGCCCTGCTTGGCCCCGTGGCCATGGAGACTGGGCCCTTCGGGCTAGGGGCACCCAGAGAATTCCTGGGAATGACCCTTGGGGGGACTCCGAGGGCTGGCTTTGGTGGGGGCTGGGGGGGCTGCTGTGCATTTGGGGCTCACCCCTTTCTCTCTCTCCCAGGGCTGGGGCGTGTCTGTGGGCTGCAGCTGGATTTCCTGGTGCTGGGCTCCAACAGGGCCAACTGGCTGCGGGTCTGGAGGCAGCCCCCGGAGGCTGCAGGCTCCCTGGTGAGTCAGCGCAGACCAGCCCAGGGCTCCTGGTTCGTTCCCTCCTTGGCAGCTGCTCGGTGCCAGCCGTCCAGTCCCTCCTGCTGCAGGGAGCTGGGCAGGCTCGGCTGGCACCGTGCCCGCTCATGGGGTCTGCACCGGGGGACAGGGAGGGGGGGACTCGCAGGGTGGGGGCAGGGGGAGGCTCGGGGGGGGGGGGCTTGTGGGGCGGGGGCGGGGGGCTCGCAGGGTGGGGGCTCACCCTGTGCTCTCCCCCAGTGGCAGGTGCAGTTTGACTGTTTCCCGGTGGAGAGCGGGCGCCGTGTTCTGGTCTCGCTTGGCACCGTCCCTGACCGGGGGCTGAGCCTCAACCAGAGCCACCTGGTCCCTGCAGAGCCGGCAGGTGAGACGAGGTGCGGGGGTCTCCCTCCTTGGGGGCTGGAAATGCCACCTCCACACAGAGACCTGGGTGAGGGGCTGTGAGGTCTGTCTCTAAGGGTTGCTGTGCGGGACCACGGGGTGGGGCTGTGGGGGGGTTGTGGGGACCATGGGGGGGTCTTTCTGGGGGAGCTGGGCTGTGTCTTGGGGCTCTGGGGCTGGCTCTGGGCCACGGCTGGTCCTAGGCCTGAAGCTGCCCTGGGTTTGGCCCAGCAGCTGCCGTCCGCTGGCTGCTGTTCAGCCGGGGTCAGTCAGGGCTGCCTGTGCACGTGGGCACGGGCTGCCCATCCCCGGCCTCTCTCCTCTGCAGGCCCCAAGTTCAGCTACGCCTGGCGCCCGGAGGCACGGGCCATTGAGGTGTCGGTGCCCGAGGGCCCTGCCCTGACCGTGCGGCTGTGCCACCAGCTGGCCCTGGAGTGCGAGGAGCTGTCCACCCCCTTCCCCCGACAGGTGAGGAGCACGGCCCCAGGGGGCTCCCCCCATGCCGGGCGGGGGTGGCCGGCCCCAGGGGCGAGGGCCCCAGCAGTTGATGGGCCAGAGGGCACCTCCAACACTTGCCCTCCCAGCGGGGAGCCCGGCCGTACCTGGGGGTGCCAAGGGTGGACCCGGGGTCCCTGCCTGGGTTGGACCAGGCACAGCAGTGTCCCTTGGGGGCCTGGCCGGGCTCTGCCACCCTCACCCACCTCCTTCCCTGCTGCAGGCGTCGGTGTCTCGGGGTCACAGCGTTGTGCTGCCCTACGAGTTCCTGGTGCCCTGTCTCTGCATTGAGGTACGTCTGCCGGCCACCAGCCCCTGGCCGCCTGGGTCTGGCCTGACAGCGACCCGCGTGGGGGGAGAGAGGGGGCCTGGGCGCTGGGGGCGGAGGTGCAGGGGGCCGGGGAGGACGGGGCCTGGGCACTGGGGCGGGGGGGGGGGGCGGGGGGGGGGGGGGGAGTTGCGGGGGTCCGGGCAGGACAGGGCCTCGGCGCTGGGGCGGGGGTCCCGTGCGGCCACTTACTCAGAATCTGATCCCTTGGTTCCTCAGGCCTCCTACCGGCACCGCGACAGCCTGCGCACCAAGCTGTGCCCTTTCCAGCCCCAGCCGGAAGCTTGTGAGTGTCCTGGGCCGGGCATGCTGGCCTTCGGGAGTTCCTGGCTGGGGGGCTGGAGTCCAGGGGGTGGGTCTGCCGGGCCCCAGCTGCCCCTGCCCTGAGCCCTGCCTGCAGTCTGGCGAGCGCTGTGCCCGTAGCAAAGGCGCCCGCCAAGCCCCCAGCATCTCCCTGGGGCACCTGGGCCTCTGGGCGCTGGCAGGATTCCCAGCTCTGCTGCTCCCGTGGGAGTGGTGCCCTGAGCGGCCACATGGCCTGCGGCCCGTCCTGGAGTCCAGTGCCCACTGGTCCCGTAGCAAAGCGCAGCGCTGGCCTGCCCAGAGCAGTGCCCACGGATGGGCCGTACAGGGGAGATGGGCTGTGCCAAGGCCCTGCCTGGCTGGACTGGGCCGGGCTCCATGCAGGAGACGAGCTGCGCTGCCCTCGCCCCCAGCCCACGCCCCCCTCGATCAGCACTGAGCTCCCACTGGGGACAGGAGTTGTGTCGTGAGCTGTGCCACGGTGCTCAGTGTATACCCGGGTCTCCATCCATGTCACCTGCCCCGACACCTCACAGGGGCCGGGAGCACCAGGGGGACGCTGGCTTTGGTCCAGACCTTTCCTGGCGCCTGGGGGCAAACTAGTCTGTAACTCCAGACCCAGGGGGTGCCTGTAGCCCTTTCACATCCCAGTGCCCTCTGCCAGCCGGCACTGGGGCCCCTGGCTGTGCTGGTGGGGCAGGGTGTAGGGCTGAGCCTGCCAGTGCCTCTGGCTGATGCCTCTCTGCCCCCCAGATGGCTCCGAGCTGTGGGCGTCCATGCAGTTCCATGACTACAGCGCCAGCAGTGAGGCCAACATGGTCATGGTGCTGAGTGCCCGTTGCCCGCTGCACCCGACCGCCACCCTGTGCTGGAAGGAGAGTGACACGGGGGCCTGCCACAGTGTCCCCAACTCCACAGCCATGGAGTCCAACCAGGTACACAAGCACGCGGCCCAGGGCACCGGCTCCGGCGCCAGTCTACAGCGGGGGGGAGCCAGCTGCCTGCTCCCGGAGGGACGCCTGTGGGGGGCTTGCGCTGCCAGGACTGAGCCGGCCTGGGAGTTTGGCGAAAGCCTGGGTCCTGCGGTGCCAGTGCAATCGCGAGCCCCTCCCGAGCGCCGAGCCCAGCGACACTCAAACTGATGCACCTCAGGACTTGCAGCGTGAAGGGAAGAGCCCCTGTGGGCCGGGAGAGGGCCTCAGCACCCCAAGAAGAGCAGGGTCCCCCAGCTCTCAGAACACAGGGAAAGGGGGAATTCAGGGCTGACAGGCCCACCCCACCCCCTCTGCTACCCCTCATATTCTCCAACTCCTCCGGTCTTCTCCCCTGCCACTCCCCCAATCCCTCCCTATTCCCCCTTGCCTGAGGCCCTACCCCCATTCCATTTACCCCCCTCCCCATAATGCCCCCATCCATCCCTTGCTGCAGATCCAACCACTCTTCCCCTGGTACCACCTGCCCGGGCACCCCCCACCCCTCCACGCCCCGCGAGCATTCACTGCTCAGAATCCATTTCAGGCCCTTCCAGAGAATCTGCCGTCCTCCGATTTCCTCACAACAAAGTAGAATCATAAAGTGACTGGGGGAGGCAGATGTTCCCAGATGTTCATGGTTCATTCTCAGATTTCCATCGGGGGTTCCCTGTCCCCCTCCCCAGTGTGTAAGAGTTTCTGGATGTGTCAAGGGTGCCTGTCCCGTCCCCGTCCCACCGCAGCAATGTGTTCTCAGCACGTGCACCGAGGGTGCCTGATCTCTCCTCTCCCCCCCCAGATCCCAACTCACATGGGGGGTAGGGAGTGGGGCTCAGATCCCCACTGTGAGGCAAGCCCCTCCCCCCCCAAGAACCTGGGTTCCATGAGGCGCACAGGAGGTTGGGGGGGACTGACTCCCTTAGATGGGCAGAAGCCCGCCCAGATCCTGGCGCGCGCACAGTGGGGGCTGGAGAGTGGCTCAGGGACCCCCCCTCCGATCCCATTTCACATGGGGGTAGAGAGAGGGGCTCAGCTCCCCCAAGAAAGGCAAGCCCCAAGACCCTGGCTGACACAAGGGCGTGTAAGAGGCCAGGTTAGGCCCCATAGATGGGCAGGAATCCCCCAGAGTCTGGGGCACACACAAGGGGGCAGGAAGCAAAGCTCAGACACACCTGGGGGGCAGGGGCCCTGTCACGGAGTCCCCGGGCGATGCTGGAGCTGCTCCCTACGCAGCCGGGCAGGGCTCTGGGGAGCCTCCTCTCTCGGAGCAGACTGTCCCCGGGCAAGAAGCTTCCCCAGCTTCCACCTTCCTGGGTTTGAGCTTGGAGCATCCAGCCTCCCCTGCCCCTCCGTGCACTTCCCACAGCGAGTCCGCCCAGGCCCCCAGATCCTGGCACCCACCCAGAAGGGGAGAATATGGGGCCTCCCATCCCTCACCTCCATGTGTCCCTCACTCCCCAGCCCCTCTGACTTTCCCTGCCACCCATCCCCACTTATCCCGCTCCCCTCAATACAGCCCCAAGCCTCTCTGACCCCTATGCCCCCCACTCTTCCACCCCCTAAAATGCCCCTCCCCTGCCAGCAAGCATTCGCAGGGGGAACTTTATTTATTACAAAAATACTTTGATTACATTCCCACCCCCCCGGATAAATGAACAAACAGCCTGCTGGAGCCGGATTTCGGCAATACGCCAGCCACCTGTTCCAAAGGCCTGGCCTGACACGGCTAGCTGGCTCAGGGTCAAAGGATGACTGCGCATCCCCTGGAGCTGTCAGGCTGGGGGGTGCTTTGAAGGCTAACAGCCCTGTTCACTCCTCTCCCCACATCTGCCCTCGGGGGTCGGCACAGGAGGCTTGCAATGTGCTGACCACGACCAGCTTGATCTGTTTGAAACTACGTTTTAATTTGATTTGCCCTGAAGGCTTCTGGGGGCCGTGCCCTCTGTTGGGGTGGCCCTCAAGCGCTGGGCACCTTGGTGCAATGATCTGAGCCCTGGTTTGAGCTCTAGCTGTGAGCCCAGAAAGGTTTTCAGAATCTCTCCACTTTAAAAAAGGCTAGGAGGTTTGGGGCTGTAGCTAGGGTGACCAGATGATAACTGGAAAATATTGGGACTGCCGCAGGGGGAGCACCTTTTCAATTGTTACACTCACCCGTCTGGGTCTTCGGCGGCACTTCGGAAGTACCCGCCGCCGAAATGCTGCCAAAGACCCGGACAGGTGAGTGTAACAATTGAAAAGGCGCTCCCCCTGCGGCAGTCCCGATATTTTCCTAAGCAAAGCCTAACACACTAGCTAAAAAAAAAAAAGCCGCGCCCGAAACAAAATATTGGGACGCGGGACAAACTGCTCGATATCGGGACAGTCCCGATTTTATCGGGACGTCTGGTCACCCTAGCTGGAGCTCAGGAATTCCGGGGTCAAATGGCTCTAACTGTGGGCTGCTAACAGAACCCCGCGCCTCTGTGAGGAACCCCGCGGTGCATGGCAATGCAAGGGATCTCATAGATTTTAGCACACTTAGAAGAGTCAAGCTTTAACCAGAAGAGCCGTGCATCTGACCGGGGGAGTGCTATATTCCACTTCGTCTTTGCAGATACAGAGAAACTGATCACAGCACTAAACATGAATGGGTACAAGTGAGCACGATCTGATCACATTTATAATGTGCAAACAGAATAAAGTCCAGACTAGTGTTTTAGATACTTGGTACTTTAAAAGGGCCAATTTTGCAAAGCTGAAAATAATTATGAGCCAAATCAGCTGAGAGGAAGAATAATCAGAAAAATGTGAATGACAGCTGGGAATTGTTTAAGAACACTTTACTAGGTGCCCCAAAAGGCCTTGTTGGTTAGAAAACTGACCTGATTTAGAAGGAAGATGATGGCAGCTACAAAAAATGAATGATGTAGATACACATAACAAATGGAAGAAAGGGGAAGTTGACAGTAATGAATATAAATCAGAAGTTGGGAACTGTAGAAAATTGATAAGGGAAGCAAAGGGACACAAGGAAAAATCTATGGCCAGCAGAGTTAAGGACAATAAGAGAGAGTTTTTTAAGATGATTAGGAGCAAAAGAATTTTAACAATGGTATTGGTCCACTAGTAGATGGAAATGATAGAATTATTAATAATAATGGAGAAAAGGCAGAAGTGTTCAATAAATACTGTATTTCTGTTCTGTATTTGGGGAAAAAACAGATGATGTAGTCCTATCACATGATGAAGATAACTTTCCATTCCACTAGTATTTCAGGATGTTAAACAGCAGCTACTAAAGTTAGACATTTTTAAATCAGCAGGTCCAGGTAACGAACATCCAAGAGGTTTAAAACAGCATGCTAAGCAGCTCACTGTACCCTCAGCAGCAGAGAGTCCTGTGGCACCTTATAGACTAGCAGACGTATTGGAGCATGAG
>NW_020694712.1:0-1262 GCF_002925995.2 Terrapene triunguis
AGACCTTTAATCATTCTTGTTGCTCTTCTCTGGACCCTTTCCAATTTCTCCACATCTTTCTTGAAATGCGGTGCCCAGAACTGGACACAATACTCCAGCTGAGGCCTAACCAGAGCAGAGTAGAGCGGAAGAATGACTTCTCGTGTCTTGCTCACAACACACCTGTTAATACATCCCAGAATCATGTTTGCTTTTTTTGCAACAGCATCACACTGTTGACTCATATTTAGCTTGTGGTCCACTATAACCCCTAGATCCCTTTCTGCCGTACTCCTTCCTAGACAGTCTCTTCCCATTCTGTATGTGTGAAACTGATTTTTTCTTCCTAAGTGGAGCACTTTGCATTTGTCTTTGTTAAACTTCATCCTGTTTAACTCAGACCATTTCTCCAATTTGTCCAGATCATTTTGAATTATGACCCTGTCCTCCAAAGCAGTTGCAATCCCTCCCAGTTTGGTATCATCCGCAAACTTAATAAGCGTACTTTCTATGCCAATATCTAAGTCGTTAATGAAGATATTGAACAGAGCCGGTCCCAAAACAGACCCCTGCGGAACCCCACTCGTTATGCCTTTCCAGCAGGATTGGGAACCATTAATAACAACTCTCTGAGTACGGTTATCCAGCCAGTTATGCACCCACCTTATAGTAGCCCCATCTAAATTGTATTTGCCTAGTTTATCGATAAGAATATCATGCGAGACCGTATCAAATGCCTTACTAAAGTCTAGGTAGACCACATCCACAGCTTCTCCCTTATCCACAAGACTCGTTATCCGATCGAAGAAAGCTATCAGATTGGTTTGACATGATTTGTTCTTTACAAATCCATGCTGGCTGTTCCCTATCACCTTACCACCTTCCAAGTGTTTGCAGATGATTTCCTTAATTACCTGCTCCATTATCTTCCCTGGCACAGAAGTTAAACTAACAGGTCTGTAGTTTCCTGGGTTGTTTTTATTTCCCTTTTTATAGATGGGCACTATATTTGCCCTTTTCCAGTCTTCTGGAATCTCTCCCGTCTCCCATGATTTTCCAAAGATAATAGCTAGAGGCTCAGATACCTCCTCTATTAGCTCCTTGAGTATTCTAGGATGCATTTCATCAGGCCCTGGTGACTTGCAGGCATCTAACTTTTCTAAGTGATTTTTAACTTGTTCTTTTTTTATTTTATCTGCTAAACCTACCCCCTTCCCATTAGCATTCACTAGGTTAGGCATTCCTTCAGACTTCTCGGTGAAGACCGAAACAAAGAAGTCATT
>NW_020694713.1:0-9516 GCF_002925995.2 Terrapene triunguis
CTACCACAGACCAGGCGTTCTGTTTCCTTTCCTTTCTCGTCGCCACATCTGGTGACCCCGACGTGATAACCCCCTGCTCACCGGCTGGATACGCCGAGTGCACCCCTGCGGCCGTTTGCCGCCCCTGATTCGTGAGTATGGGGGGGGACTTTCCAGTGCCCAGAAGGAGCACGCAAGAGAGTTACAAAAGATTATACGGCAGCGTTCATGTGTCGTTGTCTCGGTCGCTCATATTGAGGACCTTCTAAGGGAGATAGATCGCCAGTGCCCCTGGTAGCCGGACTGCGGGTCGTTACGGCTTCTTGATTGGATACGGATTGGGACCACCTTGTATAGTGAGCCCCGTGCCCCGGTCCAGCACCTGCTGCTCTGGCAGCGTTGCAAGGAGGCGCTGGAGGGGGTCGGCCCCGACGGTCCCAAGCCCCCAGGTGATGGGCCACTCCCCTCCTACCCGCAGCTGACCCTCCCTGCGCCGCCGCCCGCGGCGGCGCCCCCCTGCCCACCGGTCGGGCGGGAGGGCGCTGTCGCCGCGGCGGTGCAGCGAGCGCGCGAGGCCGGTCTCTTGACCAACGAGGAATCCAGCTGTGGGTTCGAGGCGTTCCCCGTCTCTTGGCGGGATAATGGTAATGGGGGGCAGATCGTGGACTGGGAGGCTCTCCCCTACTCGGTTCTGCGCGAGCTCCGCAAGGCGGTTCGTGAGACCGGGGTGCTGTCCACTTTCACCCTGGGGATCTTGGAAGGTGTGTCAAACGGTTATTTCTTGCTCCCCCAAGATTGGAAAGACATGTGTCGCATGGTGCTGTCTCCCGCGCAATATGTTGTGTGGGATAGCGAGTATCAGCGAGAGGCGCTTGCGGCGGCAGCACAGGGTGGGGGGGCCTATCTCGCTGAGCAGTTATATGGCGCGGGGCAGTTTTCGGGCATCCCCGAGCAGGCGGTGGGCACGCCCCGGGCAGCTTATCCCATCATTGGCCAGTGTGTCCGTCGGGCGTTTCGCAGGGTCCCCGCTGCGGGCGAGTCCTCTAAGTCCTTCGCGGTTACTCAGCAAGGTGCCGCCGAACCGTTCCACCAGTTTATTGACCGCCTCCAAGAGGCAGTCCAGAGGCAGATTGATAACCCGGAGGCCCAGACTGAACTAATGCAAAAATTGGCTTACGAAAATGCCAATGCAGATTGCCGCCGTGCCATGCAGGCAGTGGTCGGGCGCCCGGGGTATACCCTGGCAGAATTGCTGCAGGCGTGTGCTGATGTGGGCACTCAGACCCATCAGATGGCCCTACTGGCAGCTGTCCTGCACAAGGGGCAGAAGCTTCAGGGGAACTGCTTTAACTGCCAAAAGCCCGGACATTTTCGGCGGGAGTGCCGGGCCCCTGGGGGGGGGGGCGTGTAAAGACAAACCCAAACCCCGAACAGACCAGAGGCCCCGCACGCTGTGTCCAAAATGCAAAAAGGGCTACCATTGGGCTGCGCAGTGTCACTCAGCCGGGGGTGACAACCGGGTCTTGGCTGCCAGCCAAGACAACCCCCCGGGAAACTAGTAGTCGGGCCTGTGACCAGCCCGAGGCCCAAGGCCGCACCCCTCTCCGTGCACGACGTCCCCGCCGCCACAAGGGGCAGTGCGGGGATTGACCTTGTTAATCAGGAAAATATGGATATAACTCTTCCCGGGGAGGTCCTCCTCATGCCGTCCCAGATCCAGGGCCCGCTGCCGGAGGGCATGGTGGGCCTTGTCCTACCCCGCTCGTCCGCCAGCAAGCAGGGCTTGTTTGTGGTGCCTGGGGTGGTGGATTCGGACTATGGTGGAGTTATCCATGTTCAACTGTGGAGTCATCTCCCGAAACAGCTGTTTCAGGGAGATGCCTGGGCGCAACTCATACTTGTGCCCTACTCCCTTCCGGCAGGGGGAAGAAACGTTCCCCGAACCGGAGGCTTCGGGTCCACCGGCCAGCGCACTGTTCACCCGCAAGTGGCAGCGGTTGTTAAAGATATTGGATCACCCCAACCCAAACACATTTATTGCCTCAACGATCAGCCGTTCGAGGGTGTTATCGACTCTGGGGCAGACGTCACCGTCATCGCCGCCGCGCAGTGGCCCGCCCATTGGCCCACGGAGCAGGCTCCGGCTGTTTGGGGTGTGGGCGGGGCGCAGGATTCGCAACGGAGTGCCCGATGGTTGGAGGTTAGGGCGTCCCAGGGCACCCGCCGCGCCCATATCTGGCCTATCATTCTCCCCATCCACCTCAACCTGTGGGGCCGTGATTTATTAACACAGTTCACTGCCACCATCCATATTGATGATTAGTGGTACGGCCCTCCCCCTCCGTTGGCTCACTGACGAGCCTGTATGGGTTGCGCAGTGGCTGCTTCCTCTGGACAAGCTGGAGGCCCTCCAGCACTTGGTCAGTGACCAGCTATAGGCAGGGCATTTGGAGGAGTCCACTAGCCCCTTTAATACCCCCGTGTTTGTAATTAAAAAGAAATCTGGCAAGTGGCGCCTTTTGCAGGATCTTCGCGCCATTAACAAAATTATACAGCCTATGGGTCCCCTGCAGTGTGGTACCCCCAATCCCAACCTTATCCCCTGTGATTACCGGTTATTTGTAATAGATTTAAAAGATTGTTTTTTTACCATCCCCCTACACCCTAAGGACCGGGCGCGTTTTGCCTTTACCGTTCCGGTCTTAAATTATTCCCAGCCCACTCCACGCTATCAGTGGAATGTGCTCCCTCAGGGCATGTTGAATAGCCCCACCTTGTGTCAGCATTTTGTTGCGCAAGCCTTACGGCCGTTTCGCGCAGCACACCCGGATGCTTTAATCTATCACTATATGGATGACATTCTGGTGGCTCACCCCATCCTTCCTGATGACTGGCTGGACGAACTGCGCCACCAGCTTGCGGCGTGTGGCCTGGTTATAGCACCGGACAAAGTCCAGCGCCAGCCACCCTTTTTGTATCTCGGTCACCGTATGCTCCAGTCATATGCCCGCCCAGTTTGTCCCGAGCTGGTGCTGCCCGACCCTCTTACGTTTGTACAGCTTCAACAGTTATTAGGGTCCCTCAATGGGATTCGCCCTTTTTGCCCTCTGACTACCTCCATGCTATCCCCACTTTTTTCTGGCCTTCGGCAGGGCCGCCTCCCCGGGGATGTTATTCCCGTTTCCCAGGAACAGCGCCAGGCGGTCGCCCTCATTAACCGGACCCTGGCCCAAGTGTGGGTCGACCGCCGAGAAAGGGAACAGCCCCTTTTTGCCATTTTGCTTCCCACACTTTCACAACCGACAGCTGTCCTCGCCCAGGAGGGGGCGGCAGCGCGTCTTCGTCTAATTGAATGGATTTATTTGACCCACTCCCCTCCGCATACTATCCAAACACTCCCTCAACAGGCCGCAGAGCTGATTTGCAAAGTGCGGGAACGGTCCCGCACCCTCTTGGGTTGCGACCCCGCTGCCATTATTGTCCCCATCCCGGCTAAAGACTGGGAACGCGCTGTCTCTTGCAGTGCCACCCTCCAGTTGTCTCTTGCCGACTATGTCGGGGAAATTAAATATCACATTCCCCCTGACCCCCGTCTTCGCTCCTGCAACAACGTTACCTTCACCTCCGGCCATCTTTGTCAACCGTCCCCATTGAGGATGCACTTACCCTCTTTACGGACGGCGGCCCAACGCGAGGTGCGGTCAGCTGGCAGGAGCAGGGCACTTTGCAAGTCCGCTTTACCCTACCTCAGCGTTCTCCCCAGCGCGCAGAATTGGCCGCTGTCATCCTGGCCTGCCGATGCTTCCAGGATGACCCTTTTAATCTTATTACTGATAGTCTTTATGTTATTAATGTTCTTAAGTCTCTTCCAGGTTCCTATGTGTCGCCCTCCTGTGATGACAATCTGTTGGCCCTTTTTCTTACCCTGCAATAGCTCCTTTCCTCCCGCTCTAGCCCACTGTTTGTGGCACATATTCGCAGTCACACCACACTACCGGGCCTATTGACAGAGGGTAACGCGGTGGCCGACCAGGCGGTCAAATCGGTGGCCTCGATTTTTTCCTCCCCAATCGAAAGCCACGCCTTTTTCCATCAGTCCGCCAAAGCCCTTGCCAAGCAGTTCACTCTCCCATTGCATCAGGCGCAGGCCATTGTTCGCCAGTGTGACCTTTGCGCTTCTCTCTCCAATAGCCCGGAGGTGGGGGTTAACCCTCGCGGCACTTCGGCCAATCAGCTCTGGCAAATGGATGTTACACACTTTCCTCCTTTTGCCCCCTGGCAGTATCTTCACGTGTGTGTAGATACCTTTTCCCAGTATGTGTGGGTCACCCCCCAGAAGGGTGAGGCCTCTCGTCATGCCATTAATCACATGATTCGCGCCATGGCAATCATGGGTCACCCGTCCCATCTTAGGACCGACAACGGCCCCGCCTACTGTAGCTCGGCCTTTGCCTCCTTTTGTACCACGTGGGACGTTGTCCACACGTTTGGTATCCCGTATAACCCCACAGGCCAGGCCATTGTAGAACGGGCCAACCGTGCGCTCAAACAGGCCCTGGCCCGCCAAAAACAAAAAGGGGGGATTCCAGTAGGCCTCCCTCCCCGCCAGGAATGGCTGGCTGCAGTGCTGTTTACCCTGAATCATTTGAATTTGACTGACAATTACTCTGCGGCAGAACGTCATTTTCGCAGCCACCAGACTTTGCCCCGCCCCCTTGTCAAATATCGCAAGGCCCCGGATCTTCAGTGGCATGGCCCAGCGCCCCTTATAACGTGGGGACGGGGGCATGCTGCCGTTTTTCTTCCTACAGGTCCGTTGTGGGTCCCGGCGCGTAACGTCCGCCCATGGCACGGCGATGGCCTGGCACCAGGGACTGTCGAACCCCATTCCGCAGTTCAACCTACATCTATAGGATCCCGAGCGTCCTCGCCAGCGCCCCCCGCGGGAGCCCCCGCAGCGCATGACCTGGGGACAGGTTAAAGCCCTCTCATTGCAGGCCGAGCAGTTGCGAGTGCAGCAGCAGCTGGAACCTACCGCGGAAAATTACCTTGTGACATTGTTAGCTTGCCTTAATGCTAATTCACTTCTTATTTTGTGTGTATTGGGAGGTTTTTTGTTGGCCCCTGGCTGCCAAGGCGAATCCCAGATGGAACAGCGGCTGCAGCAACATCTGGGGTGTGAGACTGTAAAGGAAATGTGTTGTTTCAATCTTACTGATAATGGTAACCGCATACAACAGCAGATTGATATGCTGAAGTGTTATGCTCAAGCCATCCACCAGGACGTTTCCCCTCCTTGGTGGGATTACATCTGGTCATGGCTACCCTCAGGGTGGATAAAAATCCTTTTACAGTATGGGGTCTTGGTCCTGGTCCTTGGCGTTTTACTTTGCTGCTTTGTTCAGTGTATACCCAGTCTGATGGCATTGTGCATGCAACCCTGCGAGGGTGCTCCGTCTAAACACCGCATATAAAATAGTAAAGGGGGGGATGTAGGGACACATAGCTCCCGAATCGCCAGCCCACAGATGCGGCACACTGTGTCTGGGGCTACGAGGCAGGAGTGACCTTCAACCCAGCGTCTGTGATTAGGAAACTTACTGGCTGACTTGATCATCACCCTCGCAGCTTGCTTTCACGTGCACAAGATATGGGTTTGTTATCTTATGTTGTTGTACACCGTACACTCCTTTTATGCGCAAGAATTTAACCACTTAGAAGTGTTGTAAGGAGGGAAGCAGGAAGAATAAAAACCCCAGGAAAGATTTCCTGGGAGGCTTTTGAGGCTTTTTGTATTAAGTATTTTAACCCTTCAGGAATGCAACAGCTGGAATTATTCCTAACTTTCTTGAAGATATGGTTGCCAAGCAACAGAAATGCACACTCTGCTTCTAATCCTAACCACTCACTAATATTTGAAACATGGACTTTTCTTATTTCCATATAGCAGAGTTTTAAAATAATGTAAAATATAAAGTAATGCAAAATTCCTTGTTACCAAATTAATACAATACATTTGGCAAATATTAATATATTTTTAACAATTTATGTAACAAGTTTTAAATAAGGTAATAATTTGTTTATTCAAATATAACCCTTTTTATTTTTTATTTTTGTTTGCCTTACTTTGTATAGTTATGAATAGAATTCTGGTGCCATTTGTTGTTAATTGTAAGTTTGTCCTGTATGTCATGTGTGTTGTCTTGTGTTGTATGTTGTGTGTGTCACGTTACTATTTTTTATTATTTTTATTTTGTTGCAACAAAAATCAATTTTATACCCTTTTAAAAATTTATATATATGTGGTACCACATTATTTTAAGATCATGGTTGGGGTATAATCGTAATATTATTAACACCAATTTTTGTGCAAAGTTCAAAAAGGTTTCAGTTACAAATATATGTACATATATTTCTGCCTCAACAAATAATGCAATTGCATACAAAAAGAATTCTCTTATCAATCACAGTTTTGTTTTGTTTTTTTAGTTTTTTTTTATTTGTTATTCAAAGAAAAACTGTAGGGGGAAACCTTCAACATTAAGGTAAAGATAATATTAACAAAATGTTAATTTCTTTTTTGGGCTTTTTATAAAGTTGTTTGCACTTTTAAGTATAGTTATAAAAATGTCATAACCAAAATGTTTTAAAACAACAATTTATGCATAAAGCTAACCAAACAATTTGAACAGGTGTCCACCTTTGGCTCCCAAACATAACAAAGCATCATGAAAGTATACCCTCAAATACCCTCAAAGTACTGTATTTAAAATTTATTTTGGTTTAATTTTATAGTTGGTTTTATTTTTTATGCTTTTCTTTTGTTATGTTATGTTAATGGGAAGCAGTGGTTGTTAAAGTTGTGCTTCTAAGCAGTTAACAAGAGTGAAATTGGTATCACAAGCAAATTAACTCTAAAAAGCTTGGTAAAAAGTCTGTTAACTCCTCCTTTGCTGAAACAAATTGTTCAGCAAGGGAAAGCAATACACCTTCTCATGGAAGATTGTGAGCATTTATTTTAGCCGTTAAGCATTACATTTCGTATAAAAATATTAGTAATGCACTTCAAATAAAAATGAATGTCTATACAACAATTGCAAAAGTATAGCTTGTGTTATAAAAGGCTTGGTCCCTATTACATTGTTCTTATTACATTGTAAACAAACTAAGTTAAACTGTGTATTAAGTTTTGTTAACAAAAAACAAAAACAAAAATCCTTTATTATGTTAACTAACTAGCTGTTTAAGTTGCATCCCACAGACCAAAGACACCAGAAAAATATCACACCCTGAAGATACCAAATGATATCAGTATACAGTGAAGAAACCCCCAAGCATCAAGAACAGAAAAATGAAGTGCTTTATAAATAAGAGACTGGTTAAATACACCTCTACCATATATGGACAATTAAGTTAACAATCAGCTAAAAAAACACTAGCTGGACCAGGATAAGCCATCATTTAATTTCAACTTGGTTACTGTGTAAAAACAACTGTATTATTGCTGTACTACTGTATTATCATTGTACTGCTGTAGTATTGCTGTATTGTATTATTGCTGTACAACATTTACTATATGCATAACCTTGCTAAACTGTTTAACCAACACACAGGTAAAAATCAACAAACAAATGGCAGCAAACAACGTGAAGGCAAAGAAAAAACAAAGTGGTAAACAAACAAAAAGTTACATAGTAACTACAAATTGGGTAAACAAATTGCCTGTTAGTACCAGTCATAATTTGGGTCAGTGACACTGCATCCTAACTGAGGCACATGTTATTCAAAACAATCGTGTTCAGTGTCTGGGTACCAATACTACATCCTGACACAGCGCTATTCGATACATTGGTTACTGTCCATTCAGTAGGTTATCTGGAAGACAGCATCCATAAGAAACAACTGGATCTACGTCAACTACTGGTGTATCGCAGAGCCGTGCAATCAATGGAAGAGAGAAGCTAGCCACTTCTATTTCCTGCCCAGTGAAGCTAACCAGAGGGTGACAACCAGCAGTAAGGGTGACCCATAACATGAATGGACAGTACTGGGTAGTAACTAATTACAATATATTTATATATAAAGGCCTCAGTGGTAGTGTCACTACTCCAAATTTCTGTTTTACTTCTCATATACATAGCACTGTGGGACACACTATCACAATTCCTATCCCAATATTTCAAAACACTCAGCCTACTACTAATAATAAAACAGGTGATAACTGGAATTGCCCTAATAGGAGGGTGTTTCTATCTGTGTCACCAAAGTAAAAGGGCCACAGTACAACACTGAACTGGAAAAACATGGTTATGCTTGGATATAAGGTGGTGTCATATGTACACGTACATACTATACATATATGCCCATACACACTACAAATATATATGCCATATCCATATAATTCATATATATTAATTATTTGGAAGTGCCTCTAAGGCTAAATCATAATACTACATTCCTCAGTCATGGTCCCGGGCCTAACATTCCCAGGCCCACCATAAGGGACTGAAAATAAAATTGGATAATAAAATCTGTCCCTCAGTCGTACGAGGGAATGTGCAGACTAAAGAGACAGATGGGGCATAAGTGTATGGATGGTAAAATAAGGTAACCACGTAACAGTGTTTAGCACGCTGGGTTATCTTTAGTCCATGCATTATGCTTTTCCGGGACGATGGGTAAACATCCTCCCCTTAAAAAGACAAAAAGTGGGGGAATGTAGTAACAGGAGGCCCTGAGAGATAAACCTTGGTATCAGAGGCCTGGTATGAGGCCTAAGGCCTGAACTAAAGTAATGGTCAAGACTTTGCTAACATAAAGCAAAGTTAAGCTGTGAGCCAGAGGCAGGCCCTGCTCACAGAAGCTGGCAAGGAAAGGGCTGATGCTGCAAAAAGATACATACCTAAAAAGTACTGGACACTAAATATTAAAACACTCCTATACTGGAACATTCCACAGATAACATGGAACAGGCCGACCCATCCCAATGACAGGGGCAAAAGGGTAAAATGATGGATAGATCGAACCAACATGTACAAGGTGAGAGGCGGCACCTTACTACGTAGAAGGGTTGTACCTTGCTGCGTAGAGGGGTTGCACCTCAATACATCAGGAGTGATGTGTAACTTGTTTGTACCTGTGTATAAAAATGTATCCCTGGGGTGGTGTCTTTGTCCGGCCACGGGGGCAGTGGAAAGTCCCGCCACTGAGCCGGGTCCTTGCCAAGAGGCATCTATTAGTAGTGTGCCCGGTAGACTAAGTAATCTACAGGGAACTGCAATTGTGTCCGAGATCGCAATAAACCTAGTCCGAAGTGACTTTGCATCTTACTAGACTCTGTGGTTATTGGGGGTTCTCGTCGGGTTTGCTGTGTCAGCTATCTGCAGAGCTGGGACTGCACACAGAGGGAACACACGCACGCAGCCGAGTGATATCAACACAGGAGAAAGCAGAGCACCACACCGGTAGCATCTCACAACAACATCAGGCTGGGGGAACGTCAGCTTTCAAGTGAAAGAAAGGAAGCTATCTGTCAAA
>NW_020694714.1:0-11946 GCF_002925995.2 Terrapene triunguis
GGGAGGGGGGGCAGCTCATGACCTACTTTCGCTGGTGCTTTCTTCCTGCCCATGTTAATCGGGGATTATCTTGCCCTGACTTGGAGGGTGGCGGGGGGAACTCGGCTCTTACAGGAGCAATGTGGGGGGACAGACAGCTCCGAGCCTGTCTGTGTTCTCTGGGGGGGGGGGGGGTCTAGGAGGAGGACTCCTGGGTTCTATCCCCAGCTCTGGGAGGGGAGCACTTATCTCCTGGACCCCTTGGGCTGCCCCCGCCTGCCCCACACACAAGTTCTTATGTGTGTGGGGCAGGGCCCCAGGCCCGGACTGGGCCCTGGCCTGGCCCTCTCCCCTACACTCAGTCCAGTGGGATTGGGGTCCCCCCCTCCCCGCTCCCTAGCTGACCTCCCAGAGTGAGCAGGATTTGGGGCACGATGTCCCTGTGTTTGGGGCGGGGGGTTCCCCACGGCTGTCTCCGTCCCCCAGCACACCCACCTCCTCCAAGAACTGCAGAGGGCATATGGGTGCTGTGTGTCTGTGTTGCGCTCTGTTGTTGCTTTGTCTGTGTGTCGTGGGAGGGGGGGTTGTGTGTTATGTTGTGCGCACTGCATGCATATACGTGTGTGTGTGTGTATGCATCTGCGTGTGTTGTTTCACATGAATGTGTTTCATGTGCATTGTTTTTGTCTGTGCTGTGTGTGTGTTTGAATTATTTTGTGTGTCGGCATGTATTTTTTTCATGAGCATGTGTGTTGTTTGCAGAATGTGTTATTTTGTCTGTGGGGGGGTGTCTGTATTTTGCATACAGTGTGTTGTTTTGTGTGTGTGTTGTTGTGCCTTTGTGTTGTGTATTTGTCAGTACTGTTTTGCATGAGTGTGCCTAGTGTTTGGTGCGTTTGCGTGTTGGTTTGTGTGTGTGTACATGGTGTTTTGTCTCTGCGCTGTTGTGAGTAGTGGGTTGTTGGGTCTGTGTGTTGTGTTGTCTGTATTTTGTGTGTCTGTGTGATACTTTGTGTATGCTGTGTGGGACGTACCCCTCTGTCTATCCCCAGGGCCTCACCACCCCTCCTTCCCCTCCAGAGTTGGGATGCTCCCTTGACCCACACAGGCGCTCCCCACCTCCCAACCCCCGTGGCCTGCACCGGACGCTCCCTCCCCCGCGCTGTCAATTATGGCTGCTGACGCGAGTGCCCTCGGGGTGCTGGCGCTGCCCTACTTTAGCTGCCTGACCTACTAACGCTGAGATGCCAGCCAGGCCCGGTGCTGGCCCAGATAGTAACCTCAGTACCGGGGGAGCAGCGCCAGGGAGAGATGCCCCCCAACACACCACACAGTGCCCCCTGCCAGCACCCCGTCTCCGCCGCCTGCTGAGCCTGCCACGGGAGGAGTCCTGGCTCTGGGAGGGGAGCGGGGGTCTAGTGGTTAGAGCAGAAGCGGGAGCTGGGAGCCAGGACTCCTGGGTTCTACTGAGCCAGGGATAGAACCCAGGAGTCCTGGCTCTTTGGGCTGCACTCAGATCATTAGGCAGCACTGCCCTGCTTCCCCTCCCCTGTCTCCTGGTGACACCCTTTCCGCTGCGGTGGGTGTCTGAGTCCCAGGGCACGGCTCCATGCTGTCCCCTGGGTATTGGGGGGCATTGGGGGGCTATTGGGGTATACCCCAAGGTACAGTCGCTCTAACCCCCTCTTCCTGTCAGCAGGGGTTCAGGCTGCAGAGCCCCTGGGTTCTTAACATGGGGGCCACCGTGGATCTAAGCCCCCAAAAGGGGATGGGAAGCAAAAACCACAGGCCCAGACCCCCTCTTCTGAAAACACGGGGAGGCATGGGGTCCGAGACCCACCTCGTACGGACCAGCCGCCACCTGCTAGCACAGCACCCCCTCCTGGCTCCACCCCAACCCCTCCAGCAGCCAAGGGTGTGCACCCTGTACCACTCCTCCCCTATGTAACCATCCATCCATGCCCCCACACACCCATCCAGCCATCCCCATACACGTCCCTCTATCCCCATGCACCCCTCCAATCTATCCATCCAATGCTGTACACACCTACTTATCCATCCACCCGTCCATTCCCTGACATATCTAACATCTATCCACCCATCCATCCCCGTACACCCCCTCTATCTAGCCCCATACAGTCACCCCCTCTATCTAGCCCCATACACTAGGGTGACCAGATGTCCCGAGTTTATAGGGACAGTCCCGATTTTGGGGTCTTTTTCTTATATTACCTCCCCTCCCATCCCGATTTTTCACATTTGCTGTCTGGTCACCCTACCATACACCCCCGCTATCTATCGCCACCCCTCCATCTATCTATTTTCCTCCCTCCATACACATCCATCCATCCATCCAACTTTCTTTCCTTCTCTCATTCCACACCCTCCCCCCACAGCGGCTCCACAGCGCTTTGGAAAATCCTTTTGGGACATTTATTTGGATTTTTTTTAAAGATACAGTTTTATTTTTATCAAATATTTCCTGACTCAGAAAATCCCCCCCACCCCCACCCCCCACGAGTCCCAGTGGCATCAACGCGGCTGGCTGGCGGCGCCGCTGCTGAGACAGTCCCAGCATGAAGGAGGCTGCTGGTCCCAGGCCCTGGCTGCACCCCGCTGTCACCATCCAGGGGGCTCCAAAGCCAAAGGGGGTGGGGGGATGGGGAGACCCCGCTTGGTTCTCTCCCTGCAAAGCCAGCCCCACCCAGCACGTGGGGCTCAGATGTTGGCTTGGTGGGAACCGTCCGACGGCTCCCAGATCTGTGAGCTCAGCCAAGCTGAACCTGCTGCTCTCCGGATCCCCAGGCCCAGCAGGACGGGGATCTTGTTGCTCATCAGAACCCAGCTGGGCAGATCGTCAGGCCCAACAGGACAGGGATCTCTCTGCTCACCAGATCCCAGACAGGCAGATCCCCAGGCCCAGCAGCACGGGGATCTCTCTGCTCACGCGATGCCAGCCAGGCAGATCCCTGGGCCGAGCAGGGCAGGGATCTCTCTGCTCACCAGATCCCAGCTGGGAAGATCCCCGGGCCGAGCAGGGCAGGGATCTCTCTGCTCACGAGATCCCAGCTGGGAAGATCTCCAGACCCAGCAGGACAGGGATCTCTGCTCACCCGATACCAGCCGGGCAGTTCCCCGGGCCCAGCAGGACAGGGATCTCTCTGCTCACGGGATCCCAGCTGGGCAGATCCCCAGGCCCTGCAGGACAGGGATCTCTCTGCTCACTGGATCCCAGCCGGGCAGATCCCCGGGCCCAGCAGAACAGGGATCTCTCTGCTCACTGGATCCCAGCCGGGCAGATCCCCGGGCCCAGCAGGACAGTCAGTGTTGGCTTTGTCCACGTCACCTGCCCAGGCAGCAGCTGTTCAAGGTCCGTGCCCCGCTCGGGGGCACCACTCATATGGGCCTGGCGCCCTCATTGTGGCAACTGCCCCTCCACCCGCCGGCGAAGTCCCCAGGCTCCGGCCTGTCTGAGGGGGGTGGGGGGCTGCAGTAGAGGAGTCTGTCCAGGGCGCCGGTGGCGGGGGGGTGCCCGTTGAGGAGTAGCGCCTGCCGCACCAGGGCCGCCATCTCCTCGTGCCTCTCGCTCTCCCAGTCGGCGGGCGCCTCCTGCTGGCAGCCGGTGGTGCCAGGCTCAGGGCCCAGGTCCTGGCCACCGCTGCTGTGGGCCCGGCACTTGAGGCGCAGCTTGTGGGGCAGGGCGGCCAGCTTGACGTCCGGGGAGGGCGGGTAGGGGGCAGGCGGGCACCCCCAGCCGGGCTCCTCCCCACTCTCCTCGCTGGAGTAACCCGCGAAGGGGGAACTCGGCTCGACCGCCATCTCCATGGGCTCCGGCCTGGCCTCCCGCGCCTCCTCCTCCCCAAGGAAGCCAGCAGGGGCGCCGTAGCCCTCAGCCCGTGGGCAGCCATATGCCTCGGGGGGGCCCTGCAGCTCCCCCTGCTGGCAATAGGCCTCACAGTCGCCATGGCGACCGCCGGGAATCTGCTGGGCATAGCTCCCCAGGGCCTTCTCCTCTTCTTCGTCCTCCGCCCCGTCCCCGCGCCCCGGCGCCTCCCAGGCTCGGGGCGGCTCCACCGTGGTGAAGCCGTTGGCGCTGAAGAGGATGACGCCCCGGGAGGCCGGGGCCTGGGGGTCGGGGGGACGCAGCGCCACGTCGTCCCCCCGGGCCCTGCTCACGGCCTCCGCCTCCCCCGGCGTCCGCGGCAGCGGGCTGTCCCGGGAGGAGACGTCAGACATGTCGGAGAGGGAGCCCCGCGGCGAGTATTTGGCCCCAGCGGCATCCCGGCCGGACTGCTCCGTCTCGGACGAGTCCTCCGAGTGCTGGGCCCGGGAGGAGGCGCTGGAGTAGCCGCTGCTGGCGGCGCTGAGATGCTGGCTCTTCTCCACGAAGGCGGCGGTGCTGATGAGCCCGAAGCGCAGTTTGAGCTGGAGCAGCTCCGTCTTGAGGCGCAGGTTCTCCTCGTTGAGCGCCAGCACCCGGCTCTCCAGCACCAGGTCGTTGAAGCGCCGCTTCTCCCGCGAGCGCTTGGCCGCCTCGTTGTTCTTCCGGCGCTTCTCCCAGTAGCTGGCGTCCTTCTTCTCGTCCGAGATGAACTCCCGCTTGCGCCGGCAGCTGGCGCTGGCTTTGCCCTTCAGCACCCGGGCCCGCTGCATCACGCCCTCCGGGGGGGGCCCCCCTGCCACGCACTGGCCAGGCGAGCTGAGACCCTCCATCACGGGGCCAGCAATAGAACCCAGGTCACCCCGGCTCTGACCCTCGATATTCCTTCGGTGGCCTCAGAGAGCCCAGGACGGTCGCCGGGGAAGGGTCGGGACGTTGAGGTTAGAGATGGCTCAAGAACTCACCCGTGGGTCTCTGCCACGGGGATAACGTGCCCCAGATCTCTGCCACGGGGATGGCACACCCCAGATCTCTGCCACGGGGCTATGGGTCCACAGACGTCTGCCACCGGGACACTGCGCCCTAGATCTCTGCTACAGGGATAATGCCCCCCGGATCTCTGCCACTGGAACGGACAATTCTCGCTAGCTCCTCAGCCCAAGCAGTTAACAAGCGGGGTAACCGGGCAAGCTACTGCCGTGAGTGGCCCTCCAGCTGCGACCAACAAGCCACGATGGGCACCCTCGGGCGCCGGCGGGTACATTGGGCACCTGTGGATCATCTTCCGGGCGCCTGGAGGAGCTGCCGTTCCGCTAGGAGCTGTGGGATTCCGGCGGGCAGCTCAGGCTCGGCTGGGTCCGTTCCGTGCCTGCCGGGCGCGCCGGGAAGCTCTGGTGCCCGTGTCCCGCTCCGGGAGGCTGGCTGCGGAGACGCGGCTGGGCTGCGGGCGCTGCGGGATGTGAGGCGGGCGGGGGGCGGGAGCCGTGTCAGGTCCGGGAGGAGGAGGAGGGAACACCTAGGAGGAAGGACACGGAGGGCGGTTGGACCGGGGCCCAGCACGTCACACCCCTCTCTGCCGCTTACATAAGCCACAGGCGAGCAGGTCTGGGCAGGGCGGGAGAGGCCTCGGGCCCAGCGGGCAGCACGCCCCACATTCCGCCCCACTACGGCGACGCGTGTGCCACGGCCTGCCGGGTACCCGGGCTGCCCCGGCTACACACAGCGCACCATGCACACACCACACAGTTACAGACACCACACAGCTACAGACACCGCGCACCAGGCACACACCACACAGCTTTAGACACCACACACACACACTACACACCGCGTACCAGGCACACACACACCACACAGCTATAGACACCACATAGCAACAGACACCAAACACACACTACACACCGCGCACCAGGCACACACACACCACACAGCTATAGACACCACACACACACTACACACCGTGCACCAGGCACACACCACACAGCTACAGACACCACACACACATTACACACTGCGAACCATGCACACACACTACACATACACACTACACCGCACACCACACAGCTACACACTGCACCAACAACCACCACACACCACACAGATACACACTAAGCACCACGCGCACACACAACACACAAACACACACACTACACAGCTACACACCACGTACACACACACTACACACCGTGCACACACTATACACCGCGTGCACACACATTACACACCACACAGCTACACACCGTGCACACACACTACACACCACACACACACTGCACACCACACACACACTGCACACCACACAGCTACACTTTGCACACCACACACACACATACTGCACACCTCACCACACAGCTACACACCGTAGTCTGTAGTGTGTGTGTGTGGTGTGCACTATGTGTTTGCAGTGTGTAGTGTGTGTGTGTGGTGTGCACTGTGTGTGTATGCAGTGTTTGTGCATGGTGTATAGTGTGTGTGTGTGTAGACACACACTATACACCATGCACACACACTACACACTGCATACACACACAGTGCACACCACACACACACACATACTACAGACACTACACACCACACCAGCACACACCGCACACCACACAGCTACACACAGTGCATTGCGTGCACACACACTACACACTGCACACCACACACACATCACACGCTGCACACATACACCATGCACGCACACACTGCACTCTACACAATTACACACTGCACCCCAGACACTGCACAATACACACTGAACACCGTGTACATATCACACAGCTGACACTATACTGCACACACACACACCAAACACTGCACACTACACAATTACACACTGTGCCCCACACAGACCTGACACAAACACTGCCCAACACCCACACTGTACCATACACACGGCACACACTATACAACTACACACAGCACCACACACCCACACTACAGACTGCACACTTACCATTACACACACCCCAGAGACATCACACACACACACATTGCACACCATGCACGCATCACACACTGCACAACACAATTACACCTTGCCCCCCCAGACACCACACACAGCCCAACACACACACTACACAATACACACCATACAGCTAGCACCACAGTACCCACCAACCATCAGACACGGCACCCCCACCACGCACCCCCACCACGGTACCCCATGCACACAACATCACCCAGTGCAACACACACACACCACACCCCCACCTTGCCAGCGCCCCTGCTTTGACTGTCAGGGCGGCTGTAGTGTGGCACGTACGGGCAGTGGCAGGGCAATCGGCCTGGGCGCGTCCACCCTGGGCAGAGGGGAGCGCAGAAAGCCAGACGAAAAGAGAGAGACGGCTTCCCACTCTCCTTCCTCCCCCGGCCTGGCTCTTTCCCGGAAGGAGGCCAGTGGGGCTGGAGCGGGGAGGTGGGTTGCATAAGGCAGGACGCCCAGTGGGTCACAAGAGCCCGTTGTGCAACTGACCCAGTCCCGGGGAGGACTGTTTCCACGCCCTCGCGTCGAGCCAGGGAGCGTGTGCGGAGCTGCACGCTCGGCCTGGACGCCCCCTCCCGCCCGCGCGCGCTGGGCCGGCAGATGTGAGCACTAGGAATATAGGTCAGTAAACATTGAATATTTATCAGCCCAGGCAGTCAAAACAGGTCCGCTGCTGGCATATTGCACAACGCTGCTGCTAAGGCCCGGGCGCAGCGCCAGCAACCTACTAGCCTAGAAAGAGGTTCTGTGCGAAAGCCAGAGGAACAATGGGGCTACGGGGCTATGGGGCAGGGAGGAGAGGGGGGGATTGGAAGCAGCAAAGGGGCCTGGGCGGCTTAGCTCCGTGCTGCTGGGATCCGATGCCGCCCGGAGAGAAGATCTAAGCAGGAGCTGTGCCAGGAGGGGAGAGAAACGGGGGGTGGAAGCTGTGTCCTGAGAGATCTGGGGCGAGGCCTGAGATCACCAAAGGGGTTTAGGCATTTTTGGGACCAATGGGAGTTAGATATCTCATGCCCTTGGAAGACCGGGGCCAGATTTTTAAGAGCCTATTTAGGGCCCAGTTTGCAAAAGCGTCTGCCCCTCACCGAGCCGCCAGGTTCCACCATCCAGCCTGCTGCCCCTTAAATCGCTCTGGGCCTCAGTTTGCCCATCTGTAAATGGGGGGATACTCCTCCCTCCTTTACTTGTCATTTATTAGGTGTATTATGGTAGCACCAAGTCACGGAGCAGGGCCCCACGGCGCTAGCTGCTGCATAAAGAGCGCCAGAGAGTCCCTGCCCCACGGCGTTTACAATCTACATAGACACAGGGGAGCGGAGGAAACTGAGTCAGAGAGAGGCAGGGACACCAGATCACACAGCAGGCCAGTAACAGAGCTGGGAAGAGAACCTAGGTGTCTGGTGCCCTAGCCACGAGCCCCCCCTCTCCCCCGGTGAGCCCCCCGTCCTGCTCCCTGCAGCACAGCACCCCCTACTGAGCTGCCTGCACCATGGCATTCTCTGCGGAGTCTCTCCCTGCACTTCCCACCATCTACTCTGTTTTCTTCTCTTTCTAGGTCAAGGCTGCAAGAGAATTTCCACCCAAACAAGCCACCGCCCCTCCCAGGGAGGAGCCGCCCCAGGCACTGGCCCCATGTCCTCATGGCACGTGGAGCTGGGCGGGTGTGTACTCCAGGTGAGGGCAAGTCTGGGCATCGCCTGGATGCGCTGGTATGAAGGATGCTGCTGACCTACTTCCCAGCTCTGTGTCATTGCCCTGGGCTACTGGGTTACCTAAAGGCAGAGACCAGCGCCCTCCGGCAAAGGTCGGCTCCTAGGGAGTCTGTCTGGGCTACTTTGGTCAGTCTGTCTGTCCATTCACCCTTCCTTCCCCACACACCCCATCATCATCCATCTATCCATCCATCCCCATCCCCATCCATCCCCATCCACATCCATCCCCATCCCCATACACACCAATCCATCCATCTATCCATCCATCCCCATCCATCCATCCCCATCCATCTATTCATCCATCCCCATCCCTCCATCCATCCCCATCCCCATCCATCTATTCATCCATCCCCATCCCTCCATCCATCTATCTCCATACACATCCATCCATCCCCATCCATCCATCCCCATCCCTATCCATCCATCTATCCATCCATCCCCATACACATCCATCCATCCATCTATCCATCCATCCCTATACATATCCATCCATCCCTCCCTATCCATCCATCCATCTATCCATCCCCATCCCCATCCATTCATCCCCATCCACATCAATCCATCCCTAGCACAATGGGGTCCAGGGTGCTACCGTAATACACCTAATACATAATGTGCAGCACCAGCACATGGAGTCCTCGTTCACCGTATTACACTTAATAAACAGCAGTATACCTTTACCAAAATGTAAACAAAAACTGAGGTCCTCGTATGTCACATGACTCCAGGAGCTGGTGCTTTCGAAAAACACACACCATATTTTGGGTGAGCTGGTGACAGGTCCACCTGTCTCCCTACCCCCTCAGGTCCCTTCTCGGTGCCTATCCGTGCCCCCAGGTACCTCTCAGGAGGTTAGCTGAGTGCAGTCCACCCACCCACCGCTGTGTTCTGCTCAGGCTCGGCCCTCGGAGCGGCTCTGCCCTACTAACCCACTAAACCAGAGCCAAGGCAGCAACTCAACATCCGCATTGGCCAACCGGGGTGTTCTCACGGGGTGTTACATCACCCGAGCTGTAGAAGGTGAGGGAGCGCATCAGGAATGGGGCGGATCTCCGCTTGCCAAGGCCCCAGCTGTAGGTTTGAGGAGGAACTATTCACAGCCCGGGTCTGACTCCGGAGTGACTCTCCCGAGGTCGAGGAGGGCGAGCCACAGGAGAATCAGATCCCAGGCGAGGGGAGACGTGTGTTGTCACAGCAACTGCCCTCCCAGGATCCAACCAGCCCTCTCCAGAGCTAGGAGCCCACGCGGCCGCAGCTGAGCGACACCCCAATGCCTGCTACAGGGACCCTGCCGTGTGTGTGTGTGTGTGTGAGATTGCGGAGGTGTTAGGGGGTGTCAAACCCACACACAGAGACCCCAGCGTGGGGACCTAAAGGCAACAGCGCAGGGCTGGCAGGGGACAAGCAGAGCTGTGAAACTGACTGTGTGCAGAGGGGGCAGCAAGGGGAAAAAGCCCCCTGCGAACCCCTCCCCAGCCTGCTGCTAACAAAGGAGGGGCTTTTTTAGTACACGGGGACAGATCCTCAGCTGGTGTAAGGCCACCTAGGCACACAGGAGTCCTGATTCCCAAACCACCTGTGCTCTAACCACTAGACCCCACTCCCCTCCCCAAAGCTGGGGATAGAACCCAGGAGTCCTGGCTCCCAGCCCCCCTACTCTAACCACTAGACCCCACTCCCCTCCCCGGGAACAGAACCCAGAGGTCCTGGCTCCCAGCTCCCTGCTCTAACCACTAGACCCCACTCCCCTCCCCAAGCTGGGAACAGAACCCAGGTGTCCTGGCCCCCAGCTCTAACCACTAGACCCCATTCCCCTCCCAGAGCTGGGGATAGAAGCCAGGAGTCCGGATTCCCAGCCACACCCCACCCTCTGGACTCAGGGAAGCTCTGGGCATCCCAGCTTGGCCAGGATCCTTCTCCAGGGTCCATGTCCCCCCGACACAGGGACCTTGCACCTCCCCAGCTCTGGGACCCCTGGGCGAGTCCCTTGAGGAGACCAGGCCGTGGCTGGATCCATCCGGTCACCCGGGATTCAATCCTGCCTGCCAGCCCATGGCTGGGCCCAGGCCTCGCAGCCCCGGCCCCCAGGAGCACAGCCCTCTCCCCCGGGGCTCCCAGCACCTCATGATGTAACTTTATATAAGGCCCTGCTTGCTTGCCAAGCAGGAATGCTCCGTCCCTGGCGGGGCTGGGGCAGAGCCATCGCTTCCCATGGCACCATCCCCCTGGTTGGCGAGGCCTCCGGGCCAGCCCCGGCGCCTCACCCCTCGCCAGGACCTGGACCCAGCCGAGCAACGGACCAATACAGCCTATACCTGCCCGACCCTCCCTGTGCCTGGGATCAGGATCAGGTCCCATCTAGCCCCCCCCGCCCTAACCCACCAGGCCCCACTCCTCCCACAGCCAGGGAGAGAACCCAGGAGTCCTGCCTCCCAGGCCCCCACTCTAACCACCAGTCTCCACTGCTCTCCCAGAGCCAGCAGCCCTAGGTCACCTTCCCAGCCACGAAACGCTCTGAATAATTCCAACCCTGGCCTCGGCCTCAGGGCCTCCCTGCCCGCCCTGCGCTCTTATCAGCCCCACGCCCAGCCTGTCCCCTGCTCTGGGGACAGCACAGAGCGCGAGCCACACGTCCCGGCTGGGATCCCGCCACCCTATGCTCCATGACGGGGGGGGGGGGGGGGGCGGCGCAGGGCGTTCGTCCCATGAGACAATGAGGAGGGGAAGCCTTCAGTGCTAGCTTTATGGGAGCCAGGACTCCTGGGTTCCGTTCCTAGCTCAGGGAGGGGAATGGGGTTGAGTGGTTAGAGCCGGGGGCTGGGAGTTAGGACTCCTGGGTTCTGTTTCAGCTTGGGGGAGGGCAGAAGTGGGGTCTGCTGCTTAAAGCAGGAGAGGACAGGGGGGTCAGGACTCCTGGGTTCCGTTCCCAGCTCCGGGAAGGCAGTGGGGTCGAGTGGTTAGAGTGGGGTGGGCGTGGGTTGCCTACAGGCCTCAGGAAGAGGATATCCAATTTACCTGCCCAGATACCACGGTGATGTGCGCTCCCTAGGACCACAGGAAGATCGGACTCAGTCCTGGCCTTTGAGCCGAGCTGAGCTGGTGGTGGGGAGTTCCACTGGTCGATCTTCCCCTAACCAGCTACGGGGAGACTCTTCCCAACCCCACCTCCCCCTCCGCAGCATCTGGCGCACGGAGACGATGCCCGAGATAAAGCTGGGATCCCTGCACAGCCCGTGGGACCCGTTGCTATAAATCTGGGGCCCCCATGGGTGTACAGGCCCATGCCCCCCTCCCATACACAGCCCGGTGGCAGCCTGGGGCCCCCCCCCTCACCTTGGTGGAGTACGAGCCCACTGGCTAATGTAACGCCATCGTACGCTAGCCAGGATCGGGGCCGCTCAGCC
>NW_020694715.1:0-2828 GCF_002925995.2 Terrapene triunguis
TCTAAACTCCCGGAATGCCAGGCTCCGCACTGGTGGACTGGTTATTTCAATGGAGAACATGAAAAACACCTCCCAGACTGACCAGGGTAACCAGTGACTGCACTGTGTATGTGTCCTGATGCTGGACCTGACACCGCCTCTGTACCCTGCTAAAGGTCACTGTCCTGTCCAATTACCAAGCCCCTTCCCCCCCTCCAGACAGACTCTCCCTCAAAAGAACCTGACTGAAACAGTAATGGAGAGAAACAAACATTTTATTGCGAACCAGACATGAAACGTGGGGTGTGAAACTTGGACGGGGGCTTGTGTGAGGTGGGTAGGAAAGGACTTATGAAATTTTGGGGAATGTCAGCCTTCTAGTGCTAGAGAAGTCTGCAGGGGTTGACTGAAAGTTTTAACGGCCCTTGCCGCCCCTCCTTCTTTGGAGTTTGGGTGAGGGTGGTGTGGGACTTGGTGGCGGGTGAGGGCGGTTACAGATAGACTGCAGCGGGGCTCTGTCCTCCTGCCTCCGGTCTTGCAGAACATCCACAAGGCGCCGGAGCGTGTCCGTTTGCTCCCTCATTAGTCCAAGCAGCTTTTCAGTAGCCTGTTGGTCCTCCTGACGCCACCTCTCCTCCCGTTCCATGACTGCTCGGTGCATTTGTGACAAGTTCTCCCTCCACTGTGTCTGCTGGGCTGCCTGGGCTCGGGAGCAGCCCATTAGTTCTGAGAACATGTCTTCACGCGTCTTCTTCTTCCTCCGCCTAATCTGCGCTAGCCTCTGGGAGTGTGCTGACAGGCTGGGTTGGGAGACAGTCGCAGATGTGTCTGTGTGAATTGTAAAAAGGGAGTGAATTCCTGAGACAGATAAATGAAATTGTATACAAAGAACCTAGTCTTTCTCTGTGAACAAGACCATGCACTGAACCTCTCACATGCGCACTCAGGACAAGGTCGAATTTTCGGCCGTCGCCTTCAGTGCCTGTGGACTTGCGGAGGTCTTGGAGTGTTCAGAGAACTGTGGCTGGAGACCTGAACTTCTGGAGCGGGCAGTAATGGTAAGCCGCAGACTTGTGGCTGCTTAAAACTCCAGCAGTAGCACTGGCCTCCTTTCACATTGAAAGCAATGCCAGTCTCTGCTGCCAGCAATCAGGACAGCATCAACTCTGCCCCTGTCCCACCCCCTCGCGGCTGTCCCAGGGAAAGATCCCTGTATGCTGCCCCTCTCCCTCCACCGCGTGGCTGTCAAGCAGTCCCAATACTAACATTCCCCTCCCTAATTCAGAGCAGGGCGTCATGAGCGACATCACCCTCCTGAGGATCCCGGACACCCAGAGAGAACGCATGCTGCGGGAAAGCATGCAGAAACCGGGGCCGTATGCCGCCATGCTATGTCGGGCCATGATCCCGGAGTACTTGATTGTGGCGTGGAGGGGGCATGTCTGCTACCACGGAGGGCCCACTAAGATCGCCCTACCCCGGAACCTGATCAACAGGCTTGAGCTCTACCTCCACGAGACCTACGAGGAGTTCTCCTACGAGGATTTCTCGTCGATCCCCGGCCACATTGACCGGATTTTCGCGTAGGTGCACTGGGACTTTGGAGTGGAGCGTCTTGGGCCTGGGAATCATGTAGTAACGGACATTGTGAAAATTTTTTAAAACACTTGGGACTAAATTGAGAAGAGCCTAAGACAGAGAAATCATGAAAACCCATTTGTTACCTTTGTAAATATTCCTGTTTTGTACCTGATTATTTTTTTACTAGTTTACAGCACTTTTATAAATATACATTGTTAATAGTATAAATATTACCGTTCTGTTTTAAATAAATGTTTACATGTTTACAGCACTTACTGCTTGATCCGTCCCCTGATTCTGTGTCCGGGGTAAGGGATGGGGACGGTTGGTACGGGATCTCGGTAAGGGTGATGAAGAGCTCCTGGCTGTCGGCGAAATCAGCGGTGCCAGCGCTGTCGACTGCCTCGTCCTCCTCATCTCCTTCTTCATCTTCCCCGTCCGCTGTCATGTCCGACATGATCCCATCCTCGGAGTCCACGGTCAGGGGTGGGGTAGTGGTGGCGGCCGCTCCCAGGATGGAATGCAGTGCCTCGTAGAAACGGGATGTGTGGGGCTGGGATCCGGAGCGTCCGTTAGCCTCTTTGGTTTTTTGGTAGCCTTGTCTCAGCTCCTTGATTTTCACGCGGCACTGCGTTGCATCCCGGCTGTAGCCTCTCTCTGCCATGGCTTTGGAGATCTTCTCGTAGATCTTAGCATTCCTTCTTTTGGAGCGCAGCTCTGAAAGCACGGACTCATCGCCCCACACTGCGATGAGATCCAAGACTTCCCGATCCGTCCATGCTGGGGCCCTCTTTCTATTGGATTGCACGGCCATCTCTGCTGGAGAGCTCTGCATAGTTGCCACTGCTGCTGAGCTCCCCTCGATGTCCAAAGAGGAACTGAGATTCAAACTGCCCTGACAGGAAAATGAAAATGAATTCAAATTTTCCCGGGGGTGTGGCTGGTCAGAGCATCCGAGCTCGGACTGCTGTCCAGAGCGTCAACAGAGTGGTGCACTGTGGGATAGCTCCCGGAGCTATTACCGTCGATTTCCATCCACACCTAGCCTAATTCGATATGGCCATGTCGAATTTAGCGCTACTCCTCTCGTTGGGGAGGATTACAGAAATCGCTTTAAAGAGAGCTTTCTGTCGAACTAAATGGCTTCCTGGTGTGGACGGGTGCAGGGTTAATTCGATATAACGGCGCTAAAGTCGACATAAAAGCCTAGTGTAGACCAGGCCTAGGACTTCAGTATATTAGTGCACAGTAGCAATGCAGAACAGTGT
>NW_020694716.1:0-11705 GCF_002925995.2 Terrapene triunguis
GGTAGAGGTGTATATGAAATTACAACCTATAACATTACTATAACAACAATGCTCAGTGCATCATGAGCCTTCTGAAGACACCCAACATGACAAACTTTGCATTGGATACCACACAATCATATTATAAGGATGAACATGGGGGTGCAGGGTATTTCCCTGAGGTACAGAGTGTCACACTTGTCCCAAGGCAGAGTTGGAAATAGAATTCAGGAAGCTATGCTGATCCTTTGCAGCCAACCACTAGCCCACATTCTCATGAAACAACAGAGTGGATTTGTTTTTAAACCACTGCCCCCAAAACACCCACAAATTAGGTCCATTCCGTCTTTCTCGTGGGGCTCTGGTGACTCTCCCTCTGTTTGTGGCTGCTGATGTCATCAGAACTCACAGATGGAATTGTGTTCTTAGTACATACAATTCTGGAAGCGGCTTATTTGGGCTATTCTATAGTTGCTTAGTAAAATCTCCTGGGCCGCCTTTTCTGAGGCTCCAGATCCCTTTTCCTTTCTCACAGGTCGCCACCGTTTTCCTCCTCCCAGGAGATTATATTTTTGTTGCGTGGAGAAAGCCCAGTCCTGGGATGGAGGTTTTCACTGCGGGTCATTGACATATTTCCCCCAGTTCAAGTTTTAGTAACGATGCTGATGACTATGATTGGGGTCAGAGTGGCATATTGTACTCTCGTTTGCACCCAAAGCTAATAGAGTTTCTGTGTTTACACCGCTGTAGTAGGGAGCAGAGTTTGGCCTAAGAATTTTAAAGGGCAGAACTTTCAGTAAGATTAAGGCAGACAGGCTCTCGGGGACAGAATGAGGCTAGTTCAGCTGACAACCGATGGCAGATGAAAGTGCTTTCTATTATTCATCTTTAGCCCTGGTCCGGGGAGATGGGGGCTGGGTTTTATCGTTCATGAGCTGACAGAGATGCAATAGCAGCCTGGCAACAGAGGTTGACATGCTTGGTGCAACAATGAGGGTCAGTTTTTGAATAACACTGGCTTGAGCCACAAGCATAGAGCAGGCTGGGGCAGAGTAAAACTTCCCCCCAGGTCTGCTGATGCATCTCAGTCCTGACCTGCAGAACTGCCCCCTGCCTCCCTCCCTACCCTGCTATTCCAGTCCTCAATCCCTACCCACTCTGCCAGTGCACCTCAGTCCTGTCCTACAGCACCCCCTGCCCTTCCAGTCTTGGTCTCCCATAGTGCTCTGGTGATGCACCTCAATCCCCTCTTGCACCCCAGCTATTCCTGGGCTCCCCACACAGCTCTGCCAATGCATCCCAGTTCTGATGGGCAGCACCTCTTGTTCTTCCAATCCTGAGCCTCCCGCACAGCTCTGCTCAGGCACCATACAGATATTAAGCCCAGAAGGGACCATCGTGATCATCTAGTCTGATCTCCTGCGCATCGTAGGCCACAGAACCCCATCCACCCGCTCCTGTAATAGGCCCATAACCTCTGGCTGAGTCACTGAAGTCCTCAAATCATGATTTAAAGACTTCAATTTACAAAGAAACCACCCTTTACACTAGTTTAAACCTGCAAGTGACCCCATGCTGCATCTCCAGTGTAGGATGTGGGTTTCACACAGCTGACAGGCTGCACTCTGGGAAGGCCCCTGGCCACTGGAATGCACTTTCCCCTTAGGTTGCCAGACCCCTGATTTATTAGCCTTCCAGATGCATGGCAAGGCTCACTTTACTTTTCCCCTCAGGCATTTAGGGAGGGAGTGGGATGAGGGTTGCATGGGGTTATCTACTGGCATGGGATAATTACATTGTGGGGCTGTGCCTGATGATACTTCTGTGACGTATTGTCAGTGGATTTAAATGGTCAAATGGGATTTTTTCCCCACTTACTCAGTCCCTTCCTCCATGCCAGCAGCTGTGCGTTTTTTTTTTCACAGCAGAGAGAGCTGCAGTACAGTCCCCTTCCTAAGGAGGAAATGCCACTGTGCCAGCAGGGGATGCACTTTTTCCTTAGACTGCATCCTGCTTCCCCCATATTCATTCTGAGCGGAAGGATCCCAGAACACAGTTTGCCCATCTCTAAAATGCAGCCACTTCAGGAGAGGAACGCAGCAACACTGCATAGAAATGTTGTATGGGAAGTGAAGAATACCCTTGTCATGCTGTCTTAGAGTAGCTCACGACCATGAGTCCCAACCTCAGGGCAGACTGTCACAAAGCAGGGCAGAGACCCCCAAATGCCTGTATGTTCTATAATTAGATTTTACCAACCCAGTAACAATGTGAACTCCTAAAGCACTATAACAGCCTTACCATGGACTTCCAGACCGTCCCCTTGGGCACTCCAATCTATTTTGCCATCCAGGCAAGCTGGACTTAGTGATAGTTGGTTGCTGTATACCAAAGATCACAAAATATTCAGGTTGCTCCCAGTCCCAAGGGACCAGTCACTTACCCCAGATCAATTTGTACCTTAGATCTCACACCAAAAACAACACTTGTAGCCAGTCCTACAGTAAACTAGCTACGGATTTATTAACTAGGAAAAAGAAATGAGAGTGTTATTACAAGGTTAAAGCAAGCAAACATATATACACAAATGAGTTACAGTCTATGTATGGTTTTAAAAAGTGACAGAGTTGTAGTAATCTGCCAGCTCTGAATGTCTTTAGGGCTAAGCCAGGTTGACCCTGGGGATCTCTGATTCTGTTTCATAGCTCTGGCCCTGTGAGAATCCAAACAGCAAAAGAGATGAGAACATTTCTTGTCAGCTATTTTTATTTCCTTGTTAGAGAATTCAAGCTACTGGGACAAGCCCTTTTGCACATAGCCTCTTAAATATTACCTTATAGCAAGGGATAAAGAAATGATAAGGGAGATTAATGCAGGCAGCATCTTACAAGCATTTCATAAAGTCTAAATGCTAAACATGTTGTTATAAGTCCAATATCTATTTTAGTCACACTAACACACAGGTGACACAGACTGGTTTCCAGCAATGAATTTGTCAGTGCTCGGCTGAGGCCTAAAGATTTGGCAAGAGCTGGCATCTGGTCTGCTAGTGTCACACCCTCTCTTACCAAACTCTCCCCAACGCTCACTCTCCATTATAGAGAAGCAGACATTCCTAGGTGTGCCTCAAATGGGCCCTGCCTGTGTGGAAGGCCATATTGCCCCCCCCCCCCCACACACACACACGCTCAATGCCCACTGGAAAGTTCCCGTTGGCTCAAGGGGGAGCTGGAGCAAGCCCTGAGTTTCCGGTTTGTGCATGCATGTTTTGTCCAGGACATTTCCTTTTCTGAGCACCTCCCCTGGTGCGAGCCCTGGGAGTGGAATCCATGGCAGCCAGGTTCCTCTGATCCACAACCGTATATCGAAGTACTTGTGGCTTTGTGGATGATGAATCTGCAAGATCCCAAACTAGCCCACTCCGCAGACTTGCCCGTCCTTCCCATCAGATCAAACCAGTAGGGGCTGATGCCCAGGAGCACCCCCTGCCAGCTGGCAGTGACAGGAAACAGGCCTCTTTAATGGCATTCATTTTACGTTTGTGTGTAAACTTTATTTTTACACCCAGGGAGCTTTCTGGATCCACAGTCTGTATTTTATCATGGAGACATTAATGCAAAAGCATAACTTCATCCTACCCCCGTTATCTGACTCCCTATAAGTAGGGCCCTACCAAATTCGCGGCCATGAAAAACACGTCATGGACCGTGAAATCTGGTCTTTTGTGTGCTTTCACCCTACACTATACAGATTTCACAGGAGAGATCAGTGTTTCTCAAATTGGGGGTCCTGCCCAAAAGGGAGTTGCAGGGGGGTCACAAGGTTATTTTAGAGGGGAGGTCGCGGTATTGCGACCCTTACTTTTGCGCTGCCTTCAGAAGTCAGTGGCCAGAGAGTGGTGACTGTTGGCGGGGCGCCCAGCTCTGAAGGCAGCGCCCCACCAGCAGCAGTGCAGAAGTAAGGGTGGCAATACCATACCATGACAAGGAGTCCTGTGGCAGATGACATGCGTCTGACGAACTGGGTATTCACCCACGAAAGCTTATGCTCCAATACTTCTGTTAGTCTATAAGGTGCCACAGGACTCTTTGTCGCTTTTTACAGATCCTGACTAACATGGCTACCCCTCTGATACTTAATACCATACCATGTCACCCTTACTTCTGCGCTGCTGCCTTCAGAGCTGGGTGGCTGGAGAGTGGCGGCAGCTGACTGAGGGCCCAACTCTGCAGGCAGCAGCACAGAAGGGGGGCAATACCATACCATGCCATCCTTACTTCTATGCTACTGCTGGTGGCGGCTGTGCCTTCAGAGCTGGGCTCCCAGCCAGCAGCCACCGATCTCCAGCTGCCCAGCTCTGAAGGCAGCACTGCTACCTGCAGCAGCGCAGAAGTAAGGGTAGCAGTACCGCAACCCCCACTGCAATAACCTTGTGACCCCCCCCACAACTCCTTTTTGGGTCAGAACCCCTACAGTTAGAACACTATGAAATTTCAGATTTAAATAGCTGAAATAATGAAATTTACTATTTTTTAAATCCTATGACTGTGAAATTGACCGTGAATTTGATAGTACCCTATCTATAAGTCTCCTCAGACTGCGCTCAGGTTTGCACAGAGCCCCACTGCAATCCCGACTCCTCGTACAAGTTCCCCCCATACGTGGCTGCTGAGGTGGGAGTGGTGAGAGAGACTGCAGGCCATGTGAACCAGAGGGATTTGAACTGACAGCTCCATGTCCTTGGCATATGTACGAATCCCTAATGAATGAGCCTTGTTCTATATGCTCAGTAGATCTCTGCTGGTGTGTGATGGAGGGTGAGGGAGACTGAGCAGGTATTGATGCCAGGCCAGAGGAGACATGAATCAGGAAGGAGAGCAATCGGAAGAGCTGAGTTACTGCTAGCTTAGACCCAGATCCTCAAAGGTGCTTAGACTCCTAACTTCTGTCTAGGTCTGGAGCTTGGCTGAGCTCAAAGCCATGAGCAAGGGGAGATGCATAAGCAGCATCACCCCAGGAGTAGCTGTAGGAGAGATTGTGCTTCAGCGACAAGGCACATCCCCTCTATCCTTCCTCCTTGCTGGGCAAGGGGATTGTAATGTGATGCTGGCCACGGAAGCAGAGCCAAAGCTCTCCCCTGTCTTTGCTCCCCCTTGCCCAACTCTTTGAGGTACGGTAGTGGTTACGAACCTGCACCCACTCCCAAAGTCTTGGTATCTCCCTCAGGGGCTAAGGGTGGGGGGCACCCCTTACTCCTGTGCTCGGCATATAGTCCAGGTCCCAATCTACAACTGGTTTAAATTTTTGAATGAAAAGCTCTTTCAAGGCAAAATGGCTTTTTAAAAAATGGATTATTTTGCAAAAAATTGTCAAAAACGTGATTTTTATGTGTGAGTGTGAAAAATGTTGTGCTCTTTTGGAGGATATTTTTTTCAAAAAAAAAAAAAAAAAAAAATAAAAAGCCAATTATAAAAAAAAAAAAAAAAAAAAAAAAGTCAATGGCCATTTCCATAACATCTTGTATACTGTTTTTGATACAAACTTTGATTTTTTTTTTAAATTCATGAATAATGTGTGGAAAACTATACAGGCCTGCTTCTCTGAAAACTCAGATTTTTTCACCAAAAAGAATAATTTCTTATTTTTTGACCAGCTCTGTCATAATCTAATTTATAGAAGGGAAGCCTGGTTTATTGGCTCACAAGAGCCTGGATCCAACAAAATTGAAGAGGGTGCAGAGAAAAGCCACAAAAACTATTCAGGACCTGTAGATAATGCCTTACAGTGAGACATTTAAGACATTTGATTTGTTTAGTTTATCAACAAGAAGATCAAGAGTGTACAAGTACCTTCATGGGGAGGAAATACTAGGTGGTAAAGGCCTCTTTAATTTATCTGAGAAAGGCAGAAAAAGATCCAGTGGTTGGAAGTTAAAGCCAGACAAAGTCAAATTAGAAATAAGACATTTTTAACAGTGAGGGTGATTAACCACTGGAGCAAACTGCCAGGAGAAGAGGTGGATTCTGTATCACTTGGCATCTTCAAGTCAAGGCCAGAGGCCTTTCTGGAAGATCTGCTTAAGTCAAACATAAACTGTTGGCCTTAATACATGGGTAACTGGGTGAAATTCCATGGTCTGTTATGCAGGAGGTCACATTAAATCACCCAATGGTCCCTTCTGGACTTAAAAATCTATCAATCTATGAATTTAGAAGCCCGGGGCATTAACTTTGTGTGACCTCAGACAAGTCACTTCCCATCTCTATGCCTCAGCTTCCCCTTCAGTAAAATGAGCTTAGTGTAGTTCTCTTTAGAGTCATGGTCTTGAGGAAGCCAGCAGCTTCTCACCCCCTGCTCCCCTCTTTTGTCTTTTAGGCAGCTGTGCGCCCAGGGCTGTGTCCCATACAAACAGGATTTGGCCTCCGTCGAATAGTCAACTTATACTAATCAGTTTACTTTAGGATCTGTGAAAAGAGAGAATTCCATTTCTTGACAGCACTCTAATGCTCCAGCACTTTTGTCTTCAAAGTCCTAGGACTTACCACACGCCTTGCAGCGGCACCCTTGACCTAGATGTGAGGAGGATTGTTACTGATGGAGTCAGTTGATGTCATACAGGCCTGTGCCATCTGTCAGGTGTAGCATGGGGCTGGAGTGATATGAGAAGGATCACAGGAGAGTTGGATGTGTTAGGAACATTCAGAAACTGGGTGGTTTTAAATGTACCAGTTGTGAGGAGAACTATCCAGTTATCCGAAGGGGAATGAGTATGAAGCTGGAGATGCTAGGGAGGCCAGCACTTTGGAACAGTCAAAGAGACCATGGGTAAAATTTTCAAAATCGCGTAAGTGTCTTTCATAGAGGCCAGAAGGAACCACTGTGATAATCTACTCTGATGTCCTCTAAAACACTGGCCAGAGAACTTCCCCAAAATAATTCCCAGAGCAGATCTTTTACAAAAATACCCAGTCTTGATTTAAAAATTGTCTGCGATGGAGACTCTACTATGAACCTCGGTAAGTTGTTCCAATGGTTAATTACTCTCACGCTTAAAAACTTACACTCTATTTCCAGTCTGAATTTGTCTGGCTTCAATTTCCAGCCATTGGATTGTGTTAGACCTTTCATTAATGGATTGAAGAGCTCATTATTAAATATTGTTCCCCAAGTAGATATTTATAGACTGTAATCCAGTCATCCCTTACCCTTCTCTTCGTTAAGCTAAACAGATTGAGCTCTTTGAGTCTATCCCTATAAGGGATGTTTTCTAATCCTCTAATCGTTGTAGTTCTTCTCTGAACCAGTTTTATCAACATTCTCTTCAAATGATGGGCACCCGCACTGGACACAGGATTCCAGCAGGGGTCACACCAGCACCAAGCCTAAATCCTATTTTGAAAAGTGGCTTAAGCATTTAGGAGCCTAAGGTGCTTTTGAAAATGTTGAGCTATATTCCAAAGAATCCGTCCCAGGCTTTACATCAGGCCCAGTCCATGCTAGGCAGAACTTTGGGAGTTTAGTTCATGCTACGTAAATACCCATGTTGTGCAGATGTGATCAGTAAAGCTGAGAAATTACTGTACTTGAACACTGAGTCTGCCAAGTCTTGGGGTATTACTTCAGGCAGCTCCCACTAATCTGGGGCTGTAAACAACACTGCTGACTGACATCCCCATGGTCCTGGAAATCCATGAAAAGTGAAGAAACAAACTATGCTGATACGGACCAATGCAACCCCAATCTGCTGGCCAATTTTACTGCTAATGCTGTCTCATTCTGTGGGTTCTCCCCACCTAGCAACATTGTGTTTGCTATTCAGTGCCAGAGGCATTGCTTCTGAGAGCCTTTGATTTGTGTTAGCAAGGCTGACACTATTAATATTGCTATGGACTGATTTCTTACACCTGGTCTACACTAGGCGTTTATGTCGAATTTAGCACCGTTACATCGAATTAACCCTGCACCCGTCCACACCACGAAGCTATTTAGTTCGACATAGAGCTCTCTTAAATTCGACTTCTGTACTCCTCCCCAACGAGAGGAGTAGCGCTAAATTCGAAATGGCCATATCGAATTAGGCTAGGTGTGGATGGAAATCGACGCTAATAGCTCCGGGAGCTATCCCACAGTGCACCACTCTGTTGACGCTCTGGACAGCAGTCCGAGCTCGGATGCTCTGACCAGCCACACAGGAAAAGCCCCGGGAAAATTTGAATTCCTTTTCCTGTCTGGGCAGTTTGAATCTCATTTCCTGTTTGGACATCGTGGCGAGCTCAGCAGCACTGGCAACGATGCAGAGCTCTCCAGCAGAGGTGACCGTGCAATCCCAGAATAGAAAGAGGGCCCCAGCATGGACTGATCGGGAAGTCTTGGATCTCATCGCTGTGTGGGGCGATGAGTCCGTGCTTTCCGAGCTGCGCTCCAAAAGACGGAATGCAAAGATCTATGAGAAGATCTCTAAAGCCATGGCAGAGAGAGGATACAGCCGGGATGCAACGCAGTGCCGCGTGAAAATCAAGGAGCTGAGACAAGGCTACCAAAAAACCAAAGAGGCAAACGGACGCTCCGGATCCCTGCCCCACACATCCCGTTTCTACGAGGCACTGCATTCCATCCTAGGTGCGGCCGCCACCACTACCCCACCAGTGACCGTGGACTCTGAGGATGGGATATTGTCCGCGGCCGGTTCCTCGGACATGTTAGCGGACGGGGAAGATGAGGAAGGAGATGAGGAGGACGAGGCAGTCGACAGCGCTTGCACCGCTGATTTCCCCGACAGCCAGGAGCTCTTCATCACCCTTACAGAGATCCCCTACCAACCGTCCCCAGCCGTTACCCCGGACACAGAATCAGGGGAAGGATCAAGCAGTAAGTGTTTTAAACATCTAAACATTTATTTATAACAGAACTGGAATATTAATAATATTAACAATGGGTTTTTCATGATTTGTTTGCCCTAGGCGCTTAACTATTTAGTCCCAACTATTTAAAAAAAATCTAACAATGTCCGGTTTTTCATGATTCTGCTGCCCAAGACGCTCCACTCTTTAGTCCCTGCCAGTGCAGCTACACCAAAGCAGTAAGTGTTTTAAACATCTAAACATTTATTTATAACAGAACTGGAATATTAATAATATTAACAATGGGTTTTTCATGATTTATTTGCCCTAGGCGCTTAACTATTTAGTCCCAACTATTTAAAAAAAATCTAACAATGTCCGGTTTTTCATGATTCTGCTGCCCAAGACGCTCCACTCTTTAGTCCCTGCCAGTGCAGCTACACCAAAATCCGGTCTATATGTCCGGGGATAGAGATGAAATCCTCATGGGAGATCTCAACGAAGCTCTCCTGGAGGTAATGTCCAAGCCTGTTCATCAGGTTCCTGGGAAGAGCGGCCTTATTGGGTCCTCCGTGGTACGAAACGTTTCCGTGCCAGGAGACAATCAAGTACTCAGGGATCATTGCCCTGCAGAGCATGGCGGCATACGGCCCTGGTTTTTGCAGGCTTTCCCTAAGCATCCGTTCCTTTTCGCTGTCCGAGATCTTCATCAGGGTGATGTCGCTCAGGGTGACCTGCTTTGAATTAGGGAGGGGAATGTTAGTGTTGGGACTGCTTGCCACGCGGTGGAGTCGGGAGAGGGGCAGCATACAGGGATCTTTACCTGGGACAGCCGCGAGGGGGTGGGACAGGGGCAGAGTTCATGCTTGCCTGATTGCTGGCAGCAGAGACTGGCATTGGCTTTCAATGTGAAAGGAGGCCAGTGCTACTATTAAAGTTTTAAGCAGCCACAAGTCTACGGCTTACCATGTTTGCCTGCTCCACAAATTCCGGTGTCCTGCCCCGCTTCTCAGATCGCCACTGCAAGACCACAGGCACTGAAGGCGAGGGCCGAAAATTCGACCTTGTCCTGAGTGCGCATGTGATAGGTGCAGTGCATGGTCTTGTTCTCAGAGAAAGACTATGTTCTTTGTTCACAACTACATTTATCTGTCTCAGGAATTCACTCCCTTTTTCCCATTCCCACAGACACATCTGCGACTGTCTCCCAACCCAGCCTGGCATCACAGTCCCAGAGGCTAGCGCAGATTAGGCGGAGGAAGAAGAAGACGTGGGAGGACATGTTCTCAGAACTAATGTGCTGCTCCCGAGCCCAGGCAGCCCAGCAGACACAGTGGAGGGAGAACTTGTCCCAAATGCACCGAGCAAACATGGAACGGGAGGAGAGGTGGCGTCAGGAAGACCAGCAGGCGACTCAAACGCTGCTTGGACTAATGAGGGAGCAAACGGACACGCTCCGGCGCCTTGTGGATGTTCTGCAGGAACGGAGGCAGGAGGACAGAGCCCCGCTGCAGCCACCAAGTCCCATACCCCCCTCACCCAAAGTCCAAAGAAGGAGGGGCGGCAGGGGCCGTGAAAACTTTCACTCCACCACTGCAGACTGCTCTAGCACTAGAAGGCTCTCATTCCCCAAAATTTGAAAAGTCATTTCCTACCCACCTCACACAAGCCCCCGTCCAAGTTTCACCCCCCCCGTTTCATGTGTAGTTGCTAATAAAATATACGTTTCTGTTAATTACTGTTTCCATCATTTTCTTTTGGAGGAGAGTCTGTCTGAAGGGGGGGAAGGTGGTTGGTAATTGGACAGGACAGTCACCTTTAGCAGGGTACAGAGGCAGGGGCAGGTCCAGCAGCAGGGCACATACACAGTGCAGTCACTAGTTACCCTGGTCAGTCTGGGAGGTGGTTTTCATGTTCTGTGGGGGAGGGGGTTGCTCTGTGACTTTGTGGCGGGGGAGGGCAGTTACAGATCTTATGCAGCGGTCCTTATCCTGGATCACAGAGCCACGCAGCAGGGGATCTGTAACCGTCCTCCCCCTGCCACAAAGTCACATAGCCCCCACATACACACAGTCCCGATCAGGAGGGGTGGCAGGCTCCGTTGAAACAACCAGTCCACCACTGCGGAGCCTGTCATTCCTGGAGTTTAGAAATGTCATTTGCATCACTACACTACACCCGCTCCCCACCACAGTCTGCGTCCCAGGTTTAAAACATTCCCGCGAAAACAGTAATAAATAAAACGGTGTTCGTTAACAAAATAGAAGTCATTTTATTTTTAAAGGTGTGTTGGAAGGGGGTGAAGGGGGTATGTAACTGGAGAGGATAGTCAACATTAACTGGGTAAAGAAACGGGGGCAGGTTCAGCTTCTCTGTCCACAAACTTAACAGTCACCGGTTACCCTGCTCAGTCTGGAACCTAGTTTTCAAAGCCTCCCGGATGCACAGCGCGTCCCGCTGGGCTCTTCTAATCGCCCGGCTGTCTGGCTGGGCATAATCAGAAGCCAGGCTACTTGCCTCAACCTCCCACCCTGCCATAAAGGTCTCCCCCTTGCTCTCACAGAGATTGTGGAGCACACAGCAAGCTGCTGTAACAATGGGGATATTGGTTTCGCTGAGATCACAGCGAGTCAGTAAGCTTCTCCATCTCCCCTTGAGACGGCCAAAAGCACACTCCACCACCATTCTGCACTTGCTCAGCCGGTAGTTGAAGAGTTCTTTTTCAGTGTCCAGGGCGCCAGTATAGGGCTTCATGAGCCAGGGCATTAGCGGGTAGGCTGGGTCCCCGAGGATCACTGTAGGCATCTCCACATCCCCAAGAGTTATTTTGTGGTCCGGGAAGTAAATACCTTCCTGCAGCCGTCTAAACAGACCAGAGTTCCTGAA
>NW_020694717.1:0-1293 GCF_002925995.2 Terrapene triunguis
GGCTGGTCTGAGCAAACAATGTGAAGTGATAATTCACTGAGAAGAGAATCACAGTGTAGGGAAGCCAGTGGCCATTAGGTAGCTGTGGCTGAGTGGTTAAGGTGCTGGACTAGAAATCCCTTTGGGCCTTCCCACGTAGATTTGAATCTCCGTGCCAACTCCGGAAGCATTGAACTGTTGTCATTGCTGTAGTCTCAGTGCTGGCGCATCCCTAGTGCCAACTGGAGGTAGATCTGGTCTCATGCTCAGGCTGTCTACACTTAAAATGCTCCTGTAGTACTTTGGAGTAGACAGTTGCTACAGTGACTGGTGAGGTTTTCCTATTGCTCTAGCTGCACTGACAGAACACAGAGACTGAATTCCCACCCCACCTGCATAGGAGCTCTCAGCAGTTTCATTGTTCTGCAGCCAGCTTCCCATTAGAAATGCTGTTGTGGGACATTCCCAAACCTGGACATTTACCAAGGACAGAATTTGAAGAGCAAACCTGGCTCCTCCCACCAGGAGGGATTGGAGTGTTTTGTCCCTTGTGACGGGTTGGATCACAGAAAGCCCCTTGGGAGCTGCCAACCGATGTGCCAAGACTACTTCTGCCCCTGCTTTCCTGCCCTGGCAGCTCAGGACCCCAGAACCCTGTCTGGTTGAGCCAGACACGCCCGTCTGCTCCAACACAGACCCAGGGTCTGAATTACTTGCCCAAAGCTGCAGGCTTAACCTGAAAGCAGCTCACAGAAGCTCAGGTTCAGCTGTTTGTCCTCTATGACCCTAAATCCTTTTCATAGTCCCTGCTTTCCAGGCTACGGTTCCCTAGGCTCTAGGTGTGGCCACCAGCCTCCGTTCCCAGCTATAGGGCCTGGCTTTTGGCTGTATTAAACTGCATTTGTTTTACTAATCCCATTTTATAAAACTATCCAGGCTGCTCTGTACAACTGCCCCATCATTAGCATTATTTACCACTCCTCCAAGCTGTGCTAGCCACAGACTTTATCAGCAGTGATTTTATATTTACTTCCAGATAGTTAATTACAAAGTTGAATAGTGAGGGGGCTACAGCCAATCCCTGTGGTGCCTCGTTAACAGCTCCCCCATTCAGTGATGATGCCCCATGGACAGGTACAAGGTCAGACTTGGGGTCACCCATCAGGAGAAGGGGAGCAGGGGGATTATTTTACTACTGTTTTATAATGCACCTAATTTTTTTATTCACAGGCTCCACCTACAGTGTCTGTCACTCTTGTACCTGGGCCCTTCTGGGACAATTCTCGTCTCATTTACACTGGAGCCAATCCAAAG
>NW_020694718.1:0-2814 GCF_002925995.2 Terrapene triunguis
CCACTCCCCTCCCAGAGCCGGGAAAGAACCCAGGAGTCCTGGCTCCCAGCCCCCCCTGCTCCCCTCCCCTCCCAGCAGCAGGATAGAACCCAGGAGTCCTGCGGCCGGACACGAAGGCTCCTTACCAAGGTAGGTTTGTTGTCACAGATGCCCTGATCTGAATGTAACCCTTCTGCCCATCTAGTTGGCAGCAACAAGGGCCGGGTTCTGTATCTAGGGGTTCAGTTTCAATAACACAATGCAAAACCGGCTCGAGCCCCCACCCAGTGACCTGGGACAATTACATACCACCCCCCCTGGGTACCTCTAAGAGGCAATACTTCCCCTCTCGCAAGCACGGAGTCTGAGTGTAGCAGAAAATGTTTAATAACATGAGGTAAACGACATCAGCATAAAATTGGAAAAAAACACCACAAACAGGATTCACAACACAAACCATGAGCAAAACCCACCCCAGCAAATTGGGCTGTGTCCTTTTCCCTTGGGTTCTTGAATCCAGCAACCCAAAAATCACCCAGAGTCCCCAAAGTCCGACACCCCCAAAGTCTCTTGGGTCCAACAACCCCCAAAGTCTCTGTCCCTGGTCAGTGCAGTCCCAGAGTAAAAGGGGGGGGGGCACGCAGGGTGTTAAGGGGCACCTTACGTGATCCGAGGCTGGCCAGCCGTCTGTTTCTCCGTGGGGGTTCCGCCGCAGCCTTTACCACGAGCCAGTCCACTTTCCTGCCATCCCACGAACTGCTCCGCTGTACAAGCTGCTCCGCTCCGCTCCGCTCCGCTCACCGACCTGTGAGCCGTTCCAGCCGTCCCCGCAAACAGCTCCACTCGCCGTTCCTTGGGCCACTCCAACCGGCCCCGCAAGGCTCCACGCCGCTCGCTGCTCCTCCGGTCATCCCCACAAATTGCTCCGCCAGCTGCTGAGCAATATAGCTTCAGGCTCCCCCACTAGTTAACACAGCACTCAGTGATCTCAGCTCTTAATAACATCAGCTCTTTTGTGATTTCAGCTCTTAGCGATTTCAGCTCATAGTAGTAGGGGAGCCCCAGTGCTGGTGCACCATTGGCCCAAAGTGAATTCAGCTCAGCAGCCTGTAACTAGACTCCTAAGGGAAACAAAGTTAGCTCTGACATTCAACAGTGGAGAGAGGAGGCGGTGCAATTGGTGTTTCAAACCCTCAGAGGGGGCCCATACCATCAGGTACAAATACCTGTCCCCATCCCCTCTCCATTCACTGGGTTTTGTAACCCATGCCCCTTGTCAAGCAAGTGCTACTTAGGTAATGGTGAGGGACTCACTCAGTCCTTCTGTCATACAACAGTTCCACTGGCCTTGATTCACAGAATCAGGGTAACAAAACTTTATTCTTCCCGCCCCAATAATAGAGAAACTGGGGATCCCACACCAGCCAAAGTAACCATTTTCAGTTGTTGTGTTTCATGCCAGGCGAGTGGGTGTGCCTATGCAAACAAGATCAGCCCCTGGAGTTCTTTTCCACACTCGCCATAATTCACCACCAGATGTCAGGGTAGAGCTCATCCTGACTCTGCTTACATGAAGGACAGAGACAGAAGACAGATGGGGTTAGAAACACAACAGTCCCGGGGTGCAGACCCCCCCCCAGCCAAGCAGTGACCCCCCCCCCAGGGGCAGCAGGGCCCGTGCGGAGTTAGTGGCAGCAGGCGAAGCACCAGCTGGGTTAGTGGCTGCAGCCGGCGTGGCCCCCAAGGGCTCAGCAGGGATCCTCAGGGTGGGAGGCTCCTTGCACCAGGATGGTGAACCCAGAGGGGGAGGGCAAGGGAAGGGAAAGGGGAGCAGGGGGGGGGAATGGGGAGGGAATAAGCAGGGAACCCCTTGGCCACGTGACTCCCAGCCTGCGTCTCCGCGGTGCTACCCCAGGTTCCCAGCACCAGCCGCGCGGGTTGGGCTGGGTTCGGGAGGGAGGGGAGCAAGGGGGGCTTGAGGGAGGGAAGGGGGTGGGGGTATGGGATAAGCAGGGAACCCCAGACCCAAGTGACCCCTTGCCCCATATCCGCTGTTGCCCCCAGAGTTCCCAGCACCGGGGGTGGAGGGCACCCGGAGCCCGTGACACCCACAGCCCAGAGCAGCGACGAGGGATCCGGGACCCAGCCCAGGGGAAGAGAATCCCAGACGCGCTCCTGGAAACTGGGGCTGGCGCGGTCGTGATGTCACTTCCTGTCTGGCCGGGGAGTTTCCCATCATGCCCCTGGGCTTGGCCGTCCATCACTCTTTGGCATGGGGGAGCGGCAGCAGCACTAGCAGTGGCGCAGGCATGTGGCTCGCAGGCCCCGCCCACACAGCTCACAGGCCCCGCCCACACAGCTCACAGCCCCGCCCACACGGCACATGGCATGCAGCTGTGAGGGGCGGGGCTGCTACTTACTGTGGGCGGGCGCGGCCTGGCCTTCGATGGGCGGGCGCTGCTTGGGCCCCCTGGGGAAACAGCAGACTCTGCGTCACGCCGGGGGGGGAGGGATTGGGCCGTCCCCCACGCCAGGGACGGGGGCAGCAACCAGCCGGCTTCCCCAAAACTGCAGACCTGTCCCCCCTCCTCTCGCCTCCCCATGGCCCATCCACCCCCACACACACCTACCAAAGCCCACAGCCAGCCATCCCCCCCACCTCTCTATCCATCCACCCCCCACATGCACCATGTGCCCCAGACTTAGCCCCTGGCTCTCCCTGTGGGGATGGGTAGCTCTGGGGTGGCTCAGGGCACTGCGTGCCAGCCTGGGCAGGGATTGTTTCCTAGGAGACCTGACACTGTTTCCAAGAGGCGTGTGGGGCGAGATCCCATC
>NW_020694719.1:0-1803 GCF_002925995.2 Terrapene triunguis
ACACAGTCACTCCAGCCCAGATGATTTCCCGAGCAATAAGTGTTAAAGTTTTAAAGTTTTAAACTGCAGTGTGTCCTTTTCCTTCCCTCCTCCCCCACCCATCCCGGGCTACCTTTGCAATTATCCCCCTAGTTGTGTGATGAAGTAATAAAGAATGCATGAATGTGAAGTAACAATGACTTTATTGCCTCTGCAAGTGGTGCTTGAAGGGGGGAGGGTAGTAGGGGAGGGTGGGGTTGTTGGTTTACAGGGAAGTAGAGTTAACCGGGTGGGGGGGGGCGGAGATTTCATCAAGGAGAAACAAAACAGAAGTTTCAAACCGTAGCCTGGCCAGTCACAAAACTGGTTTTCAAAGCTTCTCTGATGCGCACCGCACCATGCTGTGCTCCTCTAACCACCCTGGTGTCTGGCTGCGCGTAATCAGCGGCCAGGCGATTTGCCTCTACCTCCCACCCAGCCATAAATGTCTCCCCCTTACTCTCACAGAGATTGTGGAGCGCACAGCAAGCAGCAATAACAATGGGGATATTCTTTTCGCTAAGGTCTGAGTGAGTCAGTAAGCTGCGCCAGCGCGCTTTTAAACGCCCAAATGCACATTCCACCACCATTCGGCACTTGCTCAGCCTGTAGTTGAACAGGTCCTGACTCCTGTCCAGGCTGCCTGTGTACGGCTTCATAAGCCATGGCATTAAGGGGTAGGCTGGGTCCCCAAGGATCACGATAGGCATTTCAACATCCCCAACGGTTATTTTCTGGTCCGTGACGAAAGTCCCTTCCTCCAGCTTTCTAAACAGAGCAGAGTGCCTGAAGACGCGAGCATCATGTACCCTTCCCGGCCAGCCCACGTTGATGTCGGTGAAACGTCCCTTGTGATCCACCAGGGCTTGCAGCAGCATTGAAAAGTACCCCTTGCGGTTTATGTAGTCGGTGGCTTGGTGCTCCGGTGCCAAGATAGGCATATGGGTTCCGTCTATCGCCCCACCACAGTTTGGGAATCCCATTGCAGCAAAGCCATCCACTATGGTCTGCACGTTTCCCAGAGTCACTACCCTTGATATCACCAGGTCTCTCATTGCCCTGGCAACTTGGATCACAGCAGCCCCCACAGTAGATTTGCCCACTCCAAATTGATTCCCGACTGACCGGTAGCTGTCTGCCGTTGCAAGCTTCCACAGGGCTATCGCCACTCGCTTCTCAACTGTGAGGGCTGCTCTCATCCTGGTATTCTGGCGCTTCAGGGCAGGGGAAAGCAAGTCACAAAGTTCCATGAAAGTGCCCTTACGCATGCGAAAGTTTCGCAGCCACTGGGAATCGTCCCACACCTGCAGCACGATGCGGTCCCACCAGTCTGTGCTTGTTTCCCGGGCCCAGAATCGGCGTTCCACGGCATCACCCTGCCCCAGGAACACCATGATTTCCACATTGCTGGGGCCTGTGCCTTGTGAGAGGTCTAGATCCATGTCCATTTCCTCCTCACTCTCGTCACCGCGCTCTAATCGCCACCTCCTCGGCTGGTTCTGGTTTTGCTTTGGCATGTCCTGGCTCTGCATATACTCCAGGACAATGCGCGTGGTGTTCATAGTGCTCATAATTGCCGCGGTGATCTGAGCGGGCTCCATGATCCCAGTGCTAGCTATGGTGTCTGGTCTGAAGAAAGGCGCGAAAGTACTATCTGATGGACCAGGGGAGGGAGGGAGGGGCGAGTGACGACATGGCGTACAGGTACAGGGAATTAAAATCAAGAAAGGTGGCTTTGCATCAGGGAGAAACACAAACAACTGTCACACAGAATGCCCCCCCCCC
>NW_020694719.1:1813-3510 GCF_002925995.2 Terrapene triunguis
ATAATTCCAATGGGCGGCGGAGACTGCGGGAACTGTGGGATAGCTACCCATAGTGCAATGCGCCGGAAGTCGACGCTAGCCTCGTTACTGTGGACGTGGTCCGCCGACGTTATGCACTTAGAGCATTTTATGTGGGGACACACACAATCGGCTGTATACAACCGATTTCTATAAAACCGGCTTCTATTAATTCGATCTAATTTCGTAGTGTAGACATACCCTTAGAGGTTTTTAAGGTCAGGCTTGACAAAGCCCTGGCTGGGATGATTTAGTTGGGAATTGGTCCTGCTTTGAGCAGGGGGTTGGACTAGATGACCTCCTGAGGTCCCTTCCAACCCTGATATTCTATGATTCTATGACTGCAGGCAGAAAGGGTGGGGAGAGGCCCCCACTTGCTCTGGCCCAGGAGCCCACAAAAGCTTAATCTGCCTCTGGGTATAGAGGTATTTGCTTCCCCCAGAAGGCCAAACCATGGGCACATGAGTCCCATCAATAGTGCAGTTTGGAAAGCCCATTCTCTCAAAGCCAGTAATTATTTTAGGAGTATTGTTTATGCCCATCACTTTTGCATAAATCACATGCCTCATCACTTCAGAACCTCTGCCACCACTTTACCTACAGTTGACTTCCCAACATCAAACTGGTTAGCAATGGATCTGTGGCAGTCTGGAGTAGCCAGCTTCCAGATGCTTATAGCAACTCGCTTCTGGTCTGATGTGGCTGCCCTCATGTGTGTGTTGTGATGCTGGAGGGTTAGGGCAAACAGCTTGCAAAGCTCCAGAAATGTAGCTTTCTTCATGCGAAAGTCCTGGACCTACTGCTGGTCATGCCAGGTCCACTTGATGATGTGATCCCACCAGTCTGCACTTGTGGCTCTGCTCCAGAAGTGCCAGTCTATGCAGGGGGCATCTGTGGCTATTCTGAGAGTCATGAGCGGCATCAGCCAGTTGGGATCTTCCATGTCTATATCTGCCTCCTCCTCCTGCTCCATCATGAGTTCTGTCAGGTTCCTTCTGTGGGTCAGAAAACACCACCAAAAGGTCCATCAGCATCTCATTTCAGCTCTGCCTGTTTCCTGAAATAGGAGTAAAAGCCCAAGCAAGAGAAATTCTTCAAATGGTGACTCCTCCACATTGCTGGGAGTGTGCAGACCAAAATGATGGCTCGACAAAATGTGCTGGCAGGCTACAAAAACTTCCTGTGATGTGGGGTGGTCTGACGGGGAGACAGTTAAGTTTTCCCACACAACACCATGAACAAAGTGCTAGAGTGGCCACATTTTGGGAGGGCACTAGGTCGTTTCGGATATGATTGGTTGGACTCAGGTCTGCCTACTGCAGTGTGGACTCTAGGGTCCTGGTGTGAGACCTGGGCTCAAAAATTCTTAACCTGGGGGTCTCCAATGAGTGTGGACAGTCAAGCCCTGGGCTTTCAAACCCAGGGTCCATGAACTGGGCTTACAGTGAGGAACTCTCAAATCCCTGGCTTCCTGCTGTATCTTGGTTGTTTCTTGGGCCTTGAGGAAACCATGGGCTACATCCTCAGTTGGTGTAAATTAACAGAGCTCCATGGAAATTATTGTTATTAATGGTTCCCAATCCTGCTGGAAAGGCATAACGAGTGGGGTTCCGCAGGGGTCTGTTTTGGGATCGGCTCTGTTCAATATCTTCATTAACGACTTAGATATTGGTATAGAA
>NW_020694720.1:0-6644 GCF_002925995.2 Terrapene triunguis
ACCAACTGTCTTTGAGGATGCCAGTCTTCCTGGTGCCCACCAGAAAGAGTCTCCTTGTATAAAAGTCCTTGTTCTACAACAAACCGGGATTGGTTAGAAGAGCTGAGAGGCGGTGGGGTGCTCCGCGCCGCCGCCCAAGCTTTCTGAAGGCTGTCATCTGCTTCCTGCTCGGGCTGGAACTGTTCCCTTGATGCTGGAGACATCAGTTCCTCCTTGGACTGTGGACTGGGGCTTGGTCCCTCTGGAAGCGATGTAGGGGCTGGGGTTTTTTCCATTGACTGTGAACCGCTGTCCGCTGGTGCACTATGTGGTATCTCAGGCTCTGGCTGAGCCTCTTGGGTAAGGTTATCTGCTGCTTCCGCCAGTTCAGGCTCGCTGGTGTCCTCTGGCATTGGAGTTGTAGACGGGGTTGCAAGCGCTGGACTCAGTGCTGGCAATGGTTCTGGTGCTGGTTGCGTTGCCAGTTCCGGTTCCGGGACTGGCTTTGGCTGGGTCTCTGGGATTGGATCCACTACGGCTGTGGCAGTCGTTGGCAGGGGATCCGGTTCCACCACCTGTGTTTGGGTCTCCGGTAACACAGACGGGGCCCTGGTGGACGGCTCAGGAACAGGGATGGGGGTGAAAGCTTGCTTAGCCTGGCTGCGGGTGACTATTCCCACCCTCTTGGCTAGCTTCACATGGTTGGCCAAGTCTTCCCCCAGCAGCATGGGGATGGGATAATTGTCATAGACTGCAAAAGTCCACATTCCTGACCAGCCCTTGTACTGGACATGCAACTGGGCTGTAGGCAAGGTTACAGACTGTGACACGAAGGGTTGAATTGTCACTGTAGCCTCCGGGTTGATGAGTTTGGGGTCCACTAGGGATTGGTGGATAGTTGACACTTGTGCCCCAGTATCCCTCCAAGCGATAACCTTCTTTCCGCCCACTCTCAAGGTTTCCCTTCGTTCCGAGGGTATGAGAGAGGCATCTGGGTCTGGGGATCTTTGGTGTGACTAGGGTGTAATGAACTGTAATCGGTTGGGGTTCTTGGGGCAGTGAGCCTTTATATGCCCCAGTTCATTACATTTAAAACATCACCCTGCTAAGGTATCACTGGGGCGATATTGGTTGGTGGAGACTGGTGGGGTGGGGTGAGAAGGCGTCTGGGGTTTCCCTTGGGATGTGGGTGGGGCCTTGGGTGGTCCCCGGTGATAAGGTTTTGTTTCAGCTTGCCCCTTCTGATATTCGCTCCAACTGCTACTAGCATTTTTCTTTTCTGTCACCTCCACCCATTTGGCTCCAATCTCCCCCGCCTCGGTTACAGTTTTGGGCTTCCCATCTAGGATATACCTTTCTATTTCCTCAGGAACACCCTCTAAAAACTGCTCCATTTGCAAAAGGAAGGGCAACTCTTCCGTAGATTTAACATTTGCTTCTGATATCCAGGCATCCCAATTTTTTCCAATGTGGTAGGCATGTCGGGTAAATGACACATCGAGTTTCCACCTTAGGGCTCTGAACCGCCGACGGGCATGCTCAGGTGTTAGCCCCATTCTGAGTCTGGCCTTGTTTTTAAAAAGTTCATAACTGTTCATGTGTTCCTTAGGCATTTCAGCCGCCACCTCTGCTAAGGGTCCACTGAGCTGCGGCCTCAGCTCTACCATGTACTGGGTTGGAGTGATGTTGTATCCAAGGCAGGCCCTTTCAAAATTTTCTAAGAAGGCCTCAGTATCATCGCCTGCCTTGTAGGTGGGGAATTTCCTGGGATGGGAAGTGGTACCTGGAGAGGAGTTGTTAGGATGGCCTGATGCATCCTGCTTAGCCCTTGCTGCTTCCAGTTCATGCTTCCTTTCTTTTTCTCTCGCCTCCTCTTTGGCTTTTTCCAGCTCCATCTCTCTCTTGTGGGCCTCCTCTTTGGCTTTCTCTTGGGCCTCCTCTTTGACTTTTTCCAGCTCCATCTCTCTCTTGTGGTCCTCCTCTTTGGCTTTCTCTTCTCTTTCATGGGCCTCCTCTTTGGCTTTTTCCAGCTCCATTTCTCTCTTGTGGGCCTCCTCTTTGGCTTTTTCTTCTCTTTTATGGGCCTCCTCTTTAGCTTCTTTCTCAAGTTTTTTAATTTCAAGCAGTCTCTGATGTTTTCTCTCATTTTCTTCTGCTTCTAGTCTGGCCAGTTCTATTTTGTTAGCTACTTCTTTGGTAGTCATTTTCCTGTTTTCTTGTGCTGGGTCACACCCTCTGCAGTTGACTGAACTGGGATGTATTTAGCTCAGGCTCCTGCTGAGTGCTGCTGAGTTAACAGAGACTTTCTGACTAGCTACTTCCGAGGATGTAAAAAGAAAAAAAACAATTCAGCTTGTAAATTACCTTTACCAGTTCAAAGTTTGCTCACTGATTGAACCCTTCTCTTAACAAAGCCCCTTGTTAAAAAAAACTTAACACCTCTGCCTTCAGGCAAGGAGAGATAAGATATGCATCTACCTTCAGCTCTGCTTTCCAAGCAGCTAGAAGGAAAAAAAAATCTCTTACTGGCTTTTGGGTTTAAAACGATCTCCACCGCTGCACCACCATGTCAAGGCTGTATCCCCACTTTGAACTTTAGGGTACAAATGTAGGGGCCTGCATGAAAACTTCTAAGCTTATCTACCAGCTTAGCTCTGGTCCGCTGCCACCATCTCAAGAATTCCCTCCCTGGGAAGCCTTGAGAAACCTTTCACCAATTCCCTGGTGAACACAGATCCAAACCCCATTGGATCTTAAAACAAGGAGAAATTAACCATCCCCCCTCCTTCCTCCCACCCTCCTTTCACCAACTCCTGGTGAATACAGATCCAAACCCCCTTGGATCTTAAAACAAGGAGAAATCAATCTGGTTCTTAAAAAAGAAGGCTTTTAATGAAAGAAAAAGGTAAAAATCATCTCTGTAAAATCAGTATGGAAAATAACTTTACAGGGTAATCAAACTTAAAAAGCTCAGAGGACCCCCCTCTGTCTTAGGTGCAAAGTACAGCAAACAAAGATAAACCCTCTGGTAAAAGGTACATTTACAAGTTGAGAAAACAAAGTAAATCTAAGACGCCTTGCCTGGCTTTTTACTTACAAGTTTGAAATAGGAGAGACTTGTTTAGAAAGATGGGGAGAACCTGGATTGATGTCTGGTCCCTCTCAGTCCCAAGAGCGAACAACCCCTTAAACAAAGGACACAAAACAAAAGCCTTTCCCCCCCCAAGATTTGAAAGTATCTTGTCCCCTTATTGGTCCTTAGGGTCAGGTGTCAGTCAGGTTACCCGAGCTTCTTAACCCTTTACAGGTAAAAGGATTTGGAGTCTCTGGCTAGGAGGGATTCCATAGCACTGTACACAGGAGAGTTGTCACCCTTCCCTTTATAGTTATGACACGCCCCCCAAATCACAGGTAGTGTTGGACGTCCGGTTCCACACTGGCTGTGATTTCTTCCTGGAGCTCTAGGAGAAAACAGAGTTAATAAAAAACATGTACCTTTAGACATACTACTGATTATATAAAAACTAACAATATGTTTCATTCCAAGAACAATTGTTAACCAGTTAACTCTGGGAAACTTTCCCGGGAGAGTGCATCAGCCACTTTGTTAGAAGCTCCCGAAATGTGTTGTATTTCAAAATCAAAATCTTGGAGAGCTAAACTCCACCGAAGAAGTTTTTTGTTATTTCCCTTGGCGGTATGAAGCCACTGTAGCGCAGCATGGTCTGTTTGTAGTTGGAAACGCCGTCCCCAAACATATGGGCGTAGCTTTTCCAGCGCGTACACAATGGCGTAGCATTCCTTTTCGCTGATTGACCAGTGGCTTTCCCTCTCAGACAGTTTCTTGCTGAGAAACACGACAGGATGGAATTCTTGATCCGGTCCTTCCTGCATTAAAACTGCTTCCACGCCTCGCTCGGCAGCATCTGTGGTTACTAGGAACGGTTTGTCAAAGTCTGGGGCCCTTAGCACAGGGTCAGACATGAGTGTTGCCTTAAGCTGGTTAAAGGCCTTTTGACACTTATCAGTCCACTGAACTGCATTTGGCTGTTTCTTCCTGGTTAGGTCTGTGAGCGGGGCGGCGATTTGGCTGTAGTGTGGTACAAATCGCCTATAATATCCGGCCAAGCCTAAGAAGGATTGGACCTGTTTCTTGGACTTTGGAACCGGCCACTTTTGGATAGCATCCACTTTGGCCTGTAGGGGATTTATAGTTCCTTGACCCACCTGGTGCCCCAGGTACGTCACTCTGTTTTGGCCTATTTGACACTTTTTAGCCTTAACAGTTAGTCCTGCCTGTCGGATGCGCTCGAAGACTTTTCCCAGGTGCTCCAGGTGTTCTGTCCATGAATCAGAAAAAATGGCCACATCATCGAGGTAGGCAACTGCAGATTCTCCCAATCCCGCTAAGAGACCATCTACAAGTCTTTGGAAGGTGGCGGGTGCATTTCGCAACCCGAAAGGGAGTACATTAAATTCATACACCCCTGCCTGGGTGACGAAGGCGGACCTTTCCTTAGCGGGTTCATCTAGTGGTACTTGCCAGTACCCTTTGGTTAAGTCTAAAGTAGAGATGAATTGGGCATGTCCCAATTTTTCCAATAGCTCATCTGTGCGTGGCATTGGATAGTTGTCAGGACGAGTTACAGCATTTAGCTTACGGTAGTCCAGGCAAGAGCGTATTTCCCCATCTGGTTTGGGAACTAGAACCACTGGAGATGCCCATGCACTGGTAGAGGGGCGGATTATACCCATCTGTAGCATGTCCTGGATCTCCCTTTGTATAGCAGTTTGGGCATGAGATGACTCCCGGTAGGGTGGGGTTCTAATTGGGTGAGCATTACCTGTGTCAATGGAGTGGTATGCCCGTTCGGTCCGTCCTGGAGTGGCTGAGAAAATCGGTGCAAAGCTTGTGCACAGTTCCTTGATCTGCTGTCGCTGCAGACGTCCCAGGGTCGTGGAGAGGTTCACCTCTTCCACGCCACCATTCCTTTTTCCTTCGTAGTAGACACCTTCAGGCCACTCCGCGTCATCTGTTTCCTGGGCTGTAAACTGGCAAACGTTTAATTCTCTGGAATAAAAGGGCTTAAGAGAATTAACATGGTATACCTTAGGCTTTATGTTGGAGGTGGGGGAGGCTATGAGATAGTTAACATCTCCTAGGCGCTCCTGGACCGTGAATGGTCCTTCCCACGACGCTTCCATTTTATGGGCCTGGAGCGCCTTTAAGACCATGACTTGGTCTCCTACTTTGAAGGACCGTTCTCTGGAATGTTTATCATACCAGGCCTTTTGCTCTTCCTGAGCATCCTTTAGGTTTTCTTTAGCAAGGGCTAAAGAGTGTCGGAGGGTGTTTTGTAGGTTGCTTACAAAGTCTAGAATGTTAGTCCCTGGAGAGGGCGTAAACCCCTCCCATTGGTGCTTCACCAATTGTAATGGCCCCTTAACCTCGCGGCCATACACAAGTTCAAATGGTGAAAACCCTAAACTGGGATGTGGTACAGCCCTGTAGGCAAAAAGCAACTGCTGCAACACTAGGTCCCAATCATTGGAGTGTTCATTTACGACTTTACGTATCATGGCCCCCAAAGTTCCATTAAACCTCTCCACCAGACCATTGGTTTGATGGTGATGAGGGGTGGCAACCAAGTGATTCACCCCATGAGCTTCCCACAGGTTTTTCATGTTCCCTGCCAGGAAATTAGTTCCCGAATCTGTAAGGATGTCGGAGGGCCACCCTACCCTGGCAAAAATGTCTGCTAATGCCTGGCACACACTTTTAGCCTTGGTGTTGCTTAAGGGTACAGCTTCCGGCCATCGGGTAGCAAAATCCATGAAAGTCAGTACGTACTGCTTTCCTCTGGGAAAGGACCCAGAATATCCACAGCTACTCGCTGAAATGGGACCTCAATTATGGGTAGTGGCTGGAGAGGGGCTTTAACCTGGTCTTGGGGCTTTCCCACTCGTTGGCACACCTCACAAGACCGGACATAATTAGCAACGTCCTTGCCTATTCCCTCCCAGTGGAAGGACTTCCCCAACGGGTCTTTGGTTCTGTTCACCCCAGAATGGCCACTGGGATGATCATAGGCTAAGCTCAAGAGCTTTACCCGATACTTAGTGGGAACAACCAACTGTCTTTGAGGATGCCAGTCTTCCTGGTGCCCACCAGAAAGAGTCTCCTTGTATAAAAGTCCTTGTTCTACAACAAACCGGGATTGGTTAGAAGAGCTGAGAGGCGGTGGGGTGCTCCGCGCCGCCGCCCAAGCTTTCTGAAGGCTGTCATCTGCTTCCTGCTCGGGCTGGAACTGTTCCCTTGATGCTGGAGACATCAGTTCCTCCTTGGACTGTGGACTGGGGCTTGGTCCCTCTGGAAGCGATGTAGGGGCTGGGGTTTTTTCCATTGACTGTGAACCGCTGTCCGCTGGTGCACTATGTGGTATCTCAGGCTCTGGCTGAGCCTCTTGGGTAAGGTTATCTGCTGCTTCCGCCAGTTCAGGCTCGCTGGTGTCCTCTGGCATTGGAGTTGTAGACGGGGTTGCAAGCGCTGGACTCAGTGCTGGCAATGGTTCTGGTGCTGGTTGCGTTGCCAGTTCCGGTTCCGGGACTGGCTTTGGCTGGGTCTCTGGGATTGGATCCACTACGGCTGTGGCAGTCGTTGGCAG
>NW_020694721.1:0-2024 GCF_002925995.2 Terrapene triunguis
GTCAGGGGATCCAGCCAGACTCCCCGGTCGTAGTCCAGGAGGTCTCCGACTCTAGTGACTTCTGCCAGGACCAACCTCTGGCGCACCGCGGGGGACTCCGCCACCTGCACACGAAGCTGGGGATTGTGTAGCAGGGGCTCCGTGAGGAGATCTGCCCCCCCGGTGGCCGCCATGGACCTGGTCACTGAGAACAGTTTCCAGGTCCGGAGGAGGTCCTGGTAGAAGACCGGCAGCCCGGAGAGGTCTCGCGGAAGACCTCTCGGATCGAGATAAAAGAGCTGCCGGTCGTATCGGAGCCCTCGGAAGCGGCGCAGGAAAGCGTGCGCCAGTACTCTCCACGCCAGACTACCTGCACCATAAAGGAGCCTCTGCAGGGCCTGGAGGCGGAAAACATGGACCTGAGTGCGAAGGCACTTCAGGCCCTGCCCTCCCTCCTCCAGGGGCAGATGGAGGACCCCCACAGAGACCCAGTGCAGTCCTGGCCAAAAGAACTCCAGATTCACCCTCCGGAGGTCGGCCAGGAAGCCCGGGGCCGGGACCAGGGTGTTGAGATGGTACCAGAGCATGGACAGGACTAGTTGATTGAGTACCAGTGCCCTCCCGCGAAGGGAGAGGCACCGGAGTAGTCCTGTCCATTTCCGGAGCCGCTCTGTCATCCTGCCCTGTAAACCTTGCTAGTTCTCTGGCGGAGACGGATGCGTGGCAGAAAGGTAAACGCCGAGATAGAGCAGCAGACCCGCGCTCCACCGGATGGCCTGAAGCGCAGGTGGGAGGGAGCTCGCCTGCCACCCGTCCCTGACCACCAGGCCAGAGCTCTTGACCCAGTTGACCCGGACGGAATTGAATTGTGTACCTATTGGGTTCCGGAAAGTGGGCGGGCGAAGCCCGCCCCCTGCTAAAGGATCTACCCCCCAGCCTAAGGGGAGGACCCACAGGACCTAAAACCCAAATGATTACGGGGGACAACTAATGTAAAAACAGGGACAGGAGTGCGATTAAAGGGTCAAAAGAAGGGAACCTGACGGGGACACTGAGCAGAGAACCCCGGACAGCGCCCACTGCTCCTCAAAAGTGTCAAGGGAGCCAGTGGTCGCCGCCCAGAGGAACCCTGCCCGGATACGTGAACGGACAGAGGATCGGAAACAGGCCCCACAGTCACAGGAACCTCCATTGGCCAACCTCCTCTCCCTGGTTTTATAGATGGCCTGTTTAGCCTGGGCCAAGAGGAAGTTGACCAGGAGGTCCCGCGACTTTGTGGGGCCACGGATAGGGAGTGCATAAATGAGAAGGTGAGGGGAAAAGTGTAACCAAAAACGCAACATAATGTCGGTGAGGAGCCGGTGTAGGGGCTGCAACCTGGCACACTCTAAGTAAACGTGAGCCAGGGTCTCCCTCACGCCACAAAAAGGACAGGTGTCAGGGACAGGGGTAAACCGCGCCAAGTACACGCCCGTGCTCATGGCCCCATGAAGGAGCCGCCAACTGACATCCCCGGAGGGCCTTGGGACCAGGGTGGAATAGAGGCTGGCCCACCGGGGCTTCTCACCCTCGACAGGTGGCAGGAGGTCCCGCCACTTCGTATCGGGGCGGGACACGAGGGTGAGGAAGTGAAGAGTGTGGAGCACAAGCGTGTATAGATGTTTCCTTGGCGCGGTCAGGAAACGAACCGGCTGCAAGTCGTGCAGCCGGCTCACGGAGAAGGGGCAGGGAGGCCGGTTGGGTCCACGGGGCAGGGGCCCGATAAAGAGGTCCGGAGGACCAGGGGTGGAGGGTGGGCGGGGCGTGCCCTCGCGCAGGACCTGGTCGAGGTAGACCCGAGCAGCGGGCGGCAAAGCGGCCCTCACCTCCTGAAGTACGCGCCGGGGAGTACAAAGCCTGGAGAGCCCCATGCGCCGAGCGAGTGTCAGGGGATCCAGCCAGACTCCCCGGTCGTAGTCCAGGAGGTCTCCGACTCTAGTGACTTCTGCCAGGACCAACCTCTGGCGCACCGCGGGGGACTCCGCCACCTGCACACGAAGCTGGGG
>NW_020694722.1:0-35264 GCF_002925995.2 Terrapene triunguis
TAGCTGCTTTCAGGTAAACCTGCAGCTTTGGGGCAAGTAATTCAGACCCTGGGTCTGTGTTGGAGCAGACAGGAGTGTCTGGCTCAGCAAGGCAGGGTGCTGGAGTCCTGAGCTGGCAGGGAAAGCAGGGGTAGAAGTAGTCTTGGCACATCGGGTGGCAGCTCCCAAGGGGGTTTCTGTGATCCAACCCGACACAGACATAACTCAGGGTCATTGGCCTTCCAGGCAGGTACAAGGCTGGTCATTGTCTCCCAGGCTTTGGGAGGGCTGGGGGCTGAAGGGAGGAAGGATAATATAGTCGCTAGGATAGTGGATTGGGGATCACAAGCCATTGGTGCAATCTCTCACTCAGCTGCAGACTCTTGTGAGCGCTGGGCTCAGTCACTTAGTCGCCCTCTCTGTGCCTCAGTTTCCCCATCCATGAAATTAGGATGAACTTCCCTACCTCTTGGGAATGTGTGAGGATAAACCCTATTAATGATTGTGATGGGCTCAGATATTGCAATAACACGGGGTGTACAAGGACAGAAAGAGCATTGATGGGAAGAGCTGTTTATCCCAGGGCTTTGCTATACATGAGGAAATTTACCAGTATAATTAAATTGCTCTAGTTTTGCTGGTGTAACTCCCATGGGGACACTCATATTCTCGAATCAGAGCCTTTGTCAGGTTTATTCATAGATTCTAAGGCTAGAAGGGACCACTGTGATCATCTAGTCTGACCTCCTGTATAACATGGGGGCCAGAGAACTGCCCCCAAATAATTCCTGTTTGACCTAGAGCTTCTCTTTTAGAAAAACATCCACAATTGATTTAAAAACTGTCACTGATGGAGAATCCACCACAAACCTTGGTAAGTTTTTCCCATGGTTAATTATCTTCACTGTTGAAAATTTATGCTGTATAGATTATATTGTTTCCAAAACAAGATAAGATAAGCCAGAAAAAGGGTCTTATACCAGACCCAGGTGTGCACAGGGACTTACACTGGTATAACTGGAGTGGTATAAATTCACCCCTTAGCTGATACGAGTTAACTTCCCAGGAAGTACCATAGCAGCAGGGGTTGTGTGGTTCATGGGGGGCAGGTGCTGGGTCTAGTCTATCTGTTTTATGAGCATGTCAGGGTGCCCACAGCTTTCACACAGCTGCCTCTATTGCCTCAGCAGGAAATGATAAATGTGTACCCTGCCGGGAATGCTGGGATAGCTGAGAACTGGACTGGCCGCTCAGCGTCCACACAGTGTGGTTGTGCCAGAGGAGCTTTATCACAATATCTCCATTACAGCTGGCACTGATTGCCCTTGATTGCAGTCTCATCCGAGGGTCAAGGATAGAATGGGCCATGGGGACGTAACCCCTTGCACCCCTACAGCTGGTCTTACACAGAGATTCGGCACATGCACAATTGGCACAAGCACTTCTGGCCAAACCTTCCAAAACGGCCAGTGATTTTGGGAGCCCAACTTGGGGCACCTTGAGGGGTAACAGACAGACTGCACTGACCCCACCCCCACCTGCTGGAAATCAGCCCCTTTAAGGTGGCTTAAATGGTGTCCCCAAAATCTGTAATTGTTTTTGAAAGTCTTGATCTGTATGCTTATCCACCTATCAATCCCCATATACATCCTCTGTCTGTCTATCCACATGCATACCCATCTATCTATCTATCTATGGCTCTCTCTCTCTCTCTCTCTCTCTATCACAGGCTCTGTTCAGCCGACTACTTTCAAGTGTCTGTTGAAGCACTAGCATAGAGAGGAGCCCTGGTCATTTCTTGTATGGAGCCGGCTCTCTGCTTCTTTCAGGGTCGGTGTGAGCGAGGCAGCTGCAGGGTCAGTGCAGCAGGGGAACTAACTCTGCGGATGCTCTTGCTCCACATACCTGCATTTGCAGCTCTGGCTGGGGGATGGGGTGAATTCCCCTTCTTCGCATCCCATTTTGCACAGTTCATGATCCTGTCATCAACCTCCCCTTCATCCTCCCATGGTGGGGATTTTCCCTGTTCTTCTTGTCTGAGCTGCAAGCACTGCATGGCTGCAATCCAAGGGTGCCAGCAGCTCAGATTGAACCACAACACTCAGGATTACAGTCATCAATATTTTGTGATCTAAAAATGACCATTTTTAGAAAGTGAGAGGTTTTGTCAAACATTTCCATATTTTCCATTTATTCAAAGAAAAGTTAAAAATTGTTTGTTTGTTTTTTTAAAATAACAATTGGAATTTTTTTTAAATTTAATATTTTCATGTTTTCACATGCTTTTTTTAAAAAGATTTCACATTTTGCATTCCCTCTCCCTCCCTTTTTTCCATTTTCCCACCAAGAAAAGGGAAAAAATGGGAAAAAAATATTAAAACAAATATTTTTCACAAAAAAATTGGAAAACACTATTTTAAAACAATTGCAAAAAATATTTACCCTTTTCCACCTTGCTGTTTTCTGGGCACTGGTTATAACAGGGAGTCTCAGACTGACCCTCACCTGAGCATCTGAGCTCCTCCAAATATCCCCTGTCCAGCTGCTCTGCAGAGCTGACTCCATCCCAGGGGTGAAATGTGCCCAGCCACCATCCCAGTAAAATCTACTTTTGCATAAATTACTCTGCAAAGTTGATCTCCAAAACTGCTCTGCCTTGTACTCCTGACAGATTTCCCTTGGGGCCCTCGGCTGCTTGGCTTCTTGCAGACATATGTGAATGTCTATTCACAAGACTTTCTTTCTGTCCCACGTTTCTTTGGCCTTCTGCCCTGATTCCCCCACTTGCTTAGGCACACTGATTCACCTGCTCAGAGGTCACTTCTGGATGTTCTTTCTCAACTGCCTGGTGTTCTTCCCCATCCGGCAGTGACCTCTCAACAGGGACAGCAGACCCCTCAGGAGCCCAGAATGGGGAGCGGGAGCAGTCAGGGCAGAAGTGGCTGGAGCTGGGTGTGCAGGACGGGGTGGAGGAGACTAAACAGGTGGGGAAGCCAGTGCAGTCCTGTGGTAGGTGTCCTTTGGGGGTGGGGAGAATTCACCCCTCTGCAGAGGATCCCACACAAAGCTCAGACCCCAATTATGTCTCTTTTTTGCCCAGAAGGTGAATTTCCCCCTGGGGGAGCTGGGTCCTTCTCACCAGGGACTGGAGACAAGGGTGGAGGCAAAAGGTTCAGGCTCATCCAACATCCCAGGTCCCCCAATCACCCAGTGACCTTTCACCCTGGCCCAGCTGTGCCTTTAGCCAGGGAGCTATCTCGGTCCCCAGGCAGTGAGATGGGATGGGGGATGTTTCCTCAGTGCTATGTTTCGACTCAAACAAGCAAACCAGGCCCCTTCGGTTCTCAGTCTTCCAGCCCTAGAGATGCTGCGGTTGGGGCACGGAAGGGGGGTGGTGCTGGGCAGGAAATGGGGAGTGGTGATGAATATGAGACTCGAGGAGGGGACAGAGCAGGTCAGAGAGAGGCTGTGGTGTCTCTGCTGCCTGAGCCCTGCAAACCTCAGGGGGCCTGGGAACAGGGAGAAGGGCTGGCTGGAGCATTCAACCCTGGGGAGCAGACGGGGGCAGATCAGAGCAGAGAGAGAGACCAGAGCTTCCCTTCTGCTGAAGTCAGACAGGGCAGAGGGGGCAGATGGGAGCAGGGAACGACTGTGGATTGTACCGTCCAGACTCTGTCTAGAGCAAAAGCGGTCACTTCTGGACCCCAATTGGTTCCCCCACTGCCCAGATGATCCTGTCTCTGTGCCTTTTGCTTCACGGTGAGTATCCGGGAACCCTGTGCTAATTCGTAGCAGGTTGGGAGGAAACAGAACCGAGAGCAGTCCCTGGCCCAGACTGTTGGCAAATCCTCTTCAGTGGGAGAGAAATGGGAACCAGTGTAAACACTGAGTGTGAGAGCTACTGGGCCAGATCCCCAGCTGCTATGAATGGGTGTCTCTCCACTGGAGTCAATGGGGGCATATCTCCAGCTGGTGTAAATCAGTGTAGCTCGATTGGAGTTAATGCTGGTTTACACCAGCTGAGGATCTGGCCCTCTAGAGAGCTGAAGGGAAAGGCCAAAGTCTGTGTGCACGAGGAATCTGCCACTTCCCAGAGCTACTGTACGGCCTGGTTTGCTTCTTCAGCAAAATAGGAATCAAGAATTTATTTTCCTTTCCATTAAAGGCAGTATTTGTCCGTGAAGAGGGACCTCAGACAAGGGGGAGATTTTATCTCCAGCACTAACCACACGGCACCTTTCTGTTTCAGCGCTGAGTCCCAGCAGCCAGGAGATCTGCTCAGCTCCCGGTGAGTCCGTCTGTTTGTCTGTCCCCACACACACTCATGCCAGAGGGTTTTGTATTGATAGAAAAAGCTTCCAGCTACAGAAGATTATTATTAATTACTTTTATTACTGTGGCCCCCAAACGCCCCTCCCAGGGATCAGGGCCCCATCGCGCCAGGTGCTGCACCCCCCTATGTGAAGCTCTGGTCCCTGCCCCCGAAGAGCTGACAGTCTCAGATCTGACATTATCCCTCTGTTACCCAGATGTGCTGAAATAAGAGCCTGCTCCAGAGCCCTTGCGCAGACCCCACAGCCCTTGAGCAGAGTGAGCTCCTCCTGCCCTGCCCCAAAAGGGGGTTTCAGCACTACGGAGTGACCTGCACTATGCTATGTGCATGTGAGCTATCATGGCCGTCACTTGCACAGCCCTCCAGGCTCCCATAATTCCATGTGGAACATCCCATGCTCCCCAGGGGTTATCCTACAGCTCCTCCGCACCTGTGAACCACCGAGCAGCTGCGAGCGGCTTCCATGACAACCAACTTCTTTTGGCCAACTGCTCCCTGGGCTCCCCATGAAACAAGCATTACCTACAGCCACATTAATGGCTTTCACCCATTCCCCTTCCCAGGCGCTCTCCCTGCCCCCACCCTCTATCTGAGCCATATGTCTGCCCAGAAGGGAGACTTTGTGCTCCTCCAGTGCTCAATGCTCTCCGAGGTACCACTCCCAGCCACCCGCATCGTCTTCTGTAAGGACGGAGAGGAGATTTCATCCCAGCGAGGCTTAAAGGAGAAGGTCACCTACAACTATGACCATGCAGTGTCCAGGGGCAGCTCTGGGAATTACTTCTGTGGGTACAAGATAAAGGACAACAACAACCAGTTGACCAAATCCCAGCTCAGCCCTGCCCAGCACCTCAGCATCACCGGTAAGGGGGATGAAGAGCAGAGTGAGTACAATTGTCCATGCAAAGGCAGAGACAGAATCCAAAGACAGATAGCTGAGCGACAGGGTGATGGGCAAAAGTAAGTTGTTATTCTCCACGGCACCCGCTTTGTTGGTGGTGTCAATTAGTGAGACAACAGTGGGAGGTTGGCTGGCTCTTGGAGTAGATAGTGGTTAGAGTTACAGGCAGCATAGCCAAGCACATAAATCTGGCACAATCTCTCTGAAAGGCAGCGAGACAAAGTGGATGAGACCGGGGCTTCCCGTAATAGAGATCTCCGCTCTATTCCCAGTTCTGTCTCAAGTGACCTTGTGCAACCCTCTGTTGTCCATACAAAGGGTGAATGACAGCTGTCACCTATACCATAAGGGCAGGAGCTCTTGGCTAGTAACTGCGGCTTGAAGTGCACAGAGAAGTTAATAACACTTAGTGGAAGAGCTCAGCTTAGAGCACAGGATCTTCTGGCTTGTAGCTGAGAGTCACCCTTAGGTTCCAGGATGCCAGGTGGGGAGTCTATGCCCACACACAACTATTATGCCACTGGGACAGGGCTGCAAATGCCCATAATGTGCGTGACACCTGACAGGTCTGACTGAGTGTCACCTGGGGGCACTGACAGGCCCAGATGCTCCTTGTCCCCATTGCACAGGCCAGGCGAGCAGCAATGGAGAGGAATCAGACCCCACAGCTCACAGAGACGCTCTTGGGCCAGACCCCAGGGATCCGAGCCCGACTCTGTCCCCCCAGCTCTCCCCTCGCTGCATAGAGACTTTGGGCCAAAATCACCCCTGGGGTAACTCCTCTGCCTGCAGCACTTACACCATGGGGAGACCCAGCTCTCGGTAGTGAAACCCGGCCTGTGCAGAGGGGCCAGCCCCAGGGCCAGGCAGCACTTAACTCCCCTGAACCCTCAGCACTGGGCATGAGCAGGGCCTAGGCCTGGTGCTGCTGCAGGCACAGGGGCGGCTGGGGAATGTCGCCCGTGCACACAGCCTATCACACAACCCGCTCTGCCCACCAGGCGAGCCCCGGGCTGTCTGAAGGGTGCAGGAGTCTCCCGCACATTCAGATCCCCGAGGGTGCTCCAAAGACAAGAGCGTCTGATTGGGGGCAGGGAAATCCTGGCTCAGGGCTTCCTGGGGCATTTTCACCCCCGTGGAGCTTCGACCTCAGTGACAGGTGCCAGGGATCAGTGAAATGTTGGTTTGTTAAATGAACAGTGATGTCCTCGCTGAGTCTGCAGTGGGGAAACTCAGTGTGACACTCAGAGCAAGAGAGAGAGTCCAGGGACCAGCTCCTTGGTTGGTGTAAATTGGCAGAACCTTATGGACTCAAATGGAGGCACGCCAATTTACACCCGCTGGGGATCTGGCACAGTGACTCAAGCAGGGTGATGCTGATTTACACCTGCGGGGGATTGGCCCCCGTGGCTGGCAGAACGGCTCTGTCTGTGGCTGGGAGGCACATCCCTGTGGAGGCTGCAGGTGTCTCTCCCACACGGTGCAATTCTCTTTGCTCTTGTCCCGTAGGCAGCGTGAGCAGCAGTGGAGGAGGGGAGGAACCGACCCACACAGGTAACGGGCTATTGCTCTGTCACACCCTCATTATCAGAGTCCGGCTCTGTGCCCCCAGCTCTGACCTCAGGGCATAAAGTCTGGGCCAAATTCACACCAGAGTGGGTAACTCCTCGGCCTGCAGCATAGTCACCCCCAATGGGCTGGGCTCTGCCGGTGCAATTCCCCCAGGGCAGAGGGGCAGCACAGCCCCTGGCATCGCTTATATCCCACTTCCACCCTCGCCTGAGCACACAGCTGGTGCCAAGACCTCGTGCTGCCCGTCTGCCCAGGGCGATGTCACCCCCGCGGTGAACTGCCAGCCACACTGGAGAGGGGCAATAAGGTCTGGGCTGCTTTGACTGTCGCTGGCTCTTGTGAGGCCTTTGCAGAGAGAGTCCCAGTGCAGCCTGAGCAGTTCCCTGCTCCTTGGACCCCTCAGGGCTGTGCTTGGGCAAACGGAGGAGCCTCCCCAACAGCCTCCATCACTTAGGCCTCCAGTTGGGGGAATGTACCCCCCTGCAGCATGATCCCACCTTAGATCTAGGCCTCTGGGCACTCACACGGGGTCCCTGTTACACAGCAGCTGCTCTGTGACTAGTGCTGGCACTGCAGTCTCACATGCTGCTTTGCAAATGGCTGTCACAATGTCCCTTTCCATGTTGCAGGGCCGGCCATGTCCCTCACCATCTGGGCCACTCGCTGCACCCTGGTCCTGCTCCTTCTGGTGTCTGCGCCTGTCATCACCTTCATGTTGGAGAAATGGGGCCTGCCCAAGCCCTCGGGGCTGGAGGAGACTCTTGAGGAGAGCAGCAGCATCATGGGGAAGAGAGGGGCTGGGATCCCCATTGACCAGCTGTGAGCAGGGAAGACACCAGTGCCAAGCTCTGAGCAGGGTTTTGGGCAGACACCATTGGTCAGTGCTGCACAGTAGGCCCCTGCGGTTACCGTCTTTGCCCAGGTAACTCCTCCAGCCTCCTTCAGTCTCCTCTCCCTTTCCCCGTCAGGGTCTCTGTCAGTCACTCTGCCCTGCAGCCTGCAGCCCTCTGCTCACTCCCAGCCAGGCCAGGGACACGCTGAGCTGTGTCAGAGCTTAGCCCTGCCATGAACTGTTCCAGCCAGGCAGCCCAGCCCAGTTCCTTCCATCTGTACAAATAATCTCATCTTCAAAAAGGCTGCAAGTTTAGGGGGAACGGATGGGCTCCTGGCTAACCCATGAGGATGGGACTTCTGAGAGATTGGGGTTCAAGTCCCAGCTCTGCCACCAATTCCTTGGGCCTGTCATTTAATTTCTCCAGACCTCAGCTCCCCATCTGTGAAATGGGGATAATAATTCTGTCTTGTCTAAGGGGAGAATTTTCAAAGCCCCTAAGGGATTTAGGAGCATGTGTGTGACTATGCTCTGTGCCCACTGCCTTGTGCTCCTATATCCCTCAGGTGCTTCTGATAATCCCCCCAGCCCTTAGATTGGGAACTCTTCCGGGCGAGGGCTGTTGGGTTTGTCTGCGGCAGGACTATACTGGTGTAATTAAACCACTACAGTCATCATGGGATAAATCCCCCCAGGGACACGCTTATTCCAGAATCAGAGAGCCTTGAACTGCGGAAGATTGGTCCTGGGTTGGAGCGGGGTCCAGTGTGTTATTGATGAACTGTAACCTGCTTGTACCCTCTGTTAGGGTGAGAGACCATTTGATTCAAATCTTGCTTAGTCTATTTAAGTTAGAATTTAGACTGTGAATTTATTTTTGTGTCTTAGGTAACCCACTTTGATCTCTGTGCCTGCTACTTATAATCACTTAAAATCTATCTTTCTGGAGTTAATAAATCTGTTTTATATATTACCTAAACCAGTGTGGTTTTGGTTCAAGTGCTTGGGAAATCTCAGTTCAGATTACAAAGGTTGGTGCATGTCCACTTTCCTGTAAAGAAGTGGACAACTTGTTAATAGTTTACACTGTCCAACAGAACCTTGAGTAATGTAAGACGATATATTGCTGGGGTGTAGGGCTGGGAGCTGGTGGGAACTGGCTGAAGCCTCACTACTGATGGTTCATGAGTGGCTGGGAGATCATTCATGTAACTCAGCTCGGTGTGTCCCTGCCTGTGGATGGCTGTGTAAGTGCAGTGCCTGCCAGATCCTTGTAACTTGACATTAGCATCACAGTGTGAGGGACAGCCCAGGTTGGTGGGTTCAGAGGGCTCAGCAGTCCCACAGTCCAGGTTGCACCCTGGGGGCCCTGTTACAATAAGCTAAACTGGACAAAGCCCCTCGTACACTGGAATAAGAGTGTCCCCACGGGGAGTTATCCCAGGATAGCTGTAGTAGGTTAGTTAGACCAGTATAGTTCTGTTGGTCAGTTTCCCCCTGCAGACCAACCCTTAGTGTCTGTGCAGCACCCAGTGCAAAGGGGGCCCTGACCTTGGCTGAGGTCACTGGTGGGTCCTGTTATATAAATAATAACGGCAAAATGCAGTCGGGGCTCAGTGGACAGGTCCTGGACAAGGGGACAAGGAACTAGGTCTCTGTTCCTGCTTCGATATTCTGTACCCGAGCTGGGTATTCGACTGTCTCCAGTGGAGCCTTGCGATTCCGATGTCAGACTGGGAGTGTAACCCACGTGCCTAATAGGGAGACATCTCTGTAAAAGATCTAGAGAGAAGTGAGGAGAGGAATAAGTTGTGTCTGGGGCATTATTGCTAGGCAGATGCACAATTAGCATTGCACACCCCCAAGTTTTGAAATTGGGGGTAGTAGTTATGGGCATGCTCAGTAGGCTCCCGGTAGCTGTACACATAAACTCCACTGAAAGCAAGTAGTCAGGGCAGCTGCTTTACAAATAACCATGTGACCTGCCTGGGCTGGGAAAAGTTCAGCCGCAGGAGCAAAAAGCAAGCTGTTTTCCTCTATCTCTAAATTACTTTGCAGCAGGTTAGTGCTATTGTCAACTTTCCAACCGAGACACATGAGCAGTGTTAGTTATTAAAAAAAAAGGGGGGGGGAGGAATAGGTACCGACTTCCCCTCTGCCCGGTGGGTGCTCGACCCCCTCCCGCCACGCCTCTTCCCGCCCCTGCACTGTGCTCGCCCCACCCCCATTCCACCCCTTCCCCAAAGTCCTTGCCCCACCCCAGCTTTTCCCACCCCAGCCCTGTCCCCTTCCTGCCCCCATTCCACCCCATTCCCCCAAGTCCCCGCCCCTGCCCTGCCTCTTCTCCGCCTCCTCCCCTGAGCGTGCCGCATCCCCACTCCTCCCAGAAAGTCTTAAGCGCAGCCAAACAGCTGTTAGGCAGTGGGCGGTGGGAAGCGCTGGGAGGGAGGGGGAGGAGCGGGGACACAGCACGCTTTTGGGGGCAGAAGGAGGCAAGGATTGGGGAGCTTGGCTGCCTGTGGGTGCGGAGCACCAGCTAATTTTTCCCTGTGGGTGCTCCAGCCCAGGAGCACCCGTGGAGTCAGCGCCTATGAGGGGAGGGAAAACTAACTTCTTTCATTTTAATTGTATACCTTAAATGTTACTTAATTTTAGTTAAATTCTCTTAACAAGTCTGGTTCACCAACTCTCATCTTATTTAAATGTAATATTAAAGAAAAATCTTCTATATTTGCTGTTCTTAATTTTTGTATTTTTTTCACTTATATGCTTAATACTAATTAATTAGTGAGTTAGGTAACTAAGTAATTCCACAGTCCTGCAGAGGAGAAAAAGTATGCATGAATTCCAGTTAAAAAACTCTGTAAACAAGAGAAAAAAATATTTTTATAGTGCTTTTCACTCAGCAAGGTATATAAAATTAATAAACAAAGACTCTAACTAAAACACAATCTAAGCTTTTAGAACTCTACATTACTTCTCACAGTTTGTGAAAACTAACCTGTTTACATTTATTTTTTCTTTTCTTTTGATTTATCTATTTATATGTAACTAAAATAAAATGTAAATTATAGCCTTGTTATTTAGTAAAAATTAAGCTATTGTTATTATCATTATAAACATTTATAAAATTAATTATTAAAAAATTAAGTTAATTCCTTTAATTCTTTTTAACTTAATTGTAAAAGGCTAATCCTATGTAATCATTTCTGAAAATCCTCAAAAATCTAAATGTTGGTTCTCCATGTTCTCTTACTCCACCTTCCCTATTGTTTCCATGTATTTCCATGCCCAGACCTGAAGAACTCTATGTAAACTCGTAAGCTTCTCTCTCACCAACAGATATTGATCCAGTAAAAGATATTACCGCATCCACCCTGCCTATTTTTTCCAGATACACATTAATGCTGCCATCTACTGACCAAAACTATAATTGCAACTGTGCAAATTTGTCTGTGTTTTTACTCTACAGCAGGGTTTCTAGAACTTCTCCAATGGAGGTGAGCTGACTGTACCAGACACTGTCTAGCAGACACCTCCCCTGCCATTAGCACCTACATAACATCCCTGTGGCCACCCACACAATGGCTTCTCCTGAAATTCAGCATTAGGAAACGGCTGGTTTTTCAACAGGAAAATTTCTCTCTCCCTTTCACTGATTCTGTTCCCCTAAGTCCCAACAACACCCTGACACCCGTCACCCATCAGGGAATCTCACACCAGCTTCAGCTAAAAACAGACACCAGAGAGTCAGGGCTTCAACCCTCCAATGTCAGCCAGAAATGAAACTTCAGTGTGAGCACTGGGATATGGGGCTTTTTCCCTATACAGGATTCAGGCTCCGATCCAGCCCCATATTGGGGGAACTGGCTGGCCCAATGGAGCTGGGAATGGGACATGGGGCCTTTCCCTTTTGTGGCACTGATACAACATATTAAACATGCTAAATTAGAAATAAACCCCCAAGGTACAAATTGTCCAACTGGGCCCCAAAAGCTAATAATAATGGTTCCAGACCCTTAGTCACAATAATCCTCAATAGCTAGGAGCACATAGCAGCAGGTTTATAACACACAGCATCAGGATTATACAGTGTCACCAACTTGTGAGATAAAATCTTTTATCATGAGATTTGCAATATTTGATGTTTTTTGCAAAGCCTCATCTCCTGGAGTCATGGGATCGATTAAATGAGAATCTCAGCTTTCATTTTGAAATAAAAGCAAGTTCTTCACCCTTTGGTCTACAAAAAGAAGCTAGAAAACATGAACCTACTGCTGTTATACACGGGGACACTCAGGAAAGGTAATCCCAATTAACTTTTAAAGTGGATTAATTAAACCACATTAAACCCCCGTGTGAATGATTTTATTCAGAATTAAAGTGGACTTAATTTGATTTAGCTCTATCCAGGCACGCCAATCACCCTCAGCCCTGGAAATGGTTCAGGCATAAAAACTGGCATTTTGGTCTGAGTCTTCCCAATCCTGGGGCTCCCTGCTGCATGTCTCCCTCTTCCCTGCTGTCATCTGCCATTTTCCTTCCACGGCTAGCGGCTGATCCCAGGGCTGTCCCCAGTGTTGCAAGACTGTGTGTCTCCTTCTTGGTTGGGTGGCCAAAGCAGGCAGAGTGCCTGGAACTATGACACAGGCATGAGTTCAATAACAGCAGCACAGGTGTCTCTTGCTGGGCGAGGGGACGGAGGCAGCTCCCCTCCTGCTGCTGGTGCCCCTGCCTCCAAAAACATTTTCACTTTCCCCAGGCAGGAAAGGAGCCACCCTCTCCCCTGCCCTCTCAGGATTTCTTTCTTGATGGAGGGGGGCGTCCCCTCAGGGAACAGCAACACCCTTTAGTGGCTGCCTGTGAGTGTGCCCCATACACAGATCCAGCCAACAAAGTCATTCAGGTGCAGTATTTTGGTGATCTCTACCATAATTTACAGATTATCATAATTTTTAACTATAAAGCTTGCTTTGAAGAGGGATCCTCATTGTGTGAATCCCACAAAGCCAAACCACTATTATTATTTGCATTGTAGTAGTGCCATAGACCAGGACCCCACTGTGTCAGGCGCTGTACAAACCAAGAACATGAAGACAATCACCTCAATGTAGATCAGCAACATGGCTTGAACCATTAAGTGTCAGACACCCAATTCAGGACCTTGTTATCTGAACCACATGGAGCGTCTTTTTAGACTAGCTCCTGGAGGGCGTGACAAACCCTTTCTCAACAGGTTACACAAGTGCTCACTTGTCAGCTATAGAATATGGTTTATCAAGAAATGTGGCTTTTACTCCAGTTCTGGGAGAGAGGTGTGGCTTATGTTGAATAGAAATATGATACCCCAGCCTGTGTTAGTTACTCTGAAAGGTGGTATGGTGCAGTAAATGACCAGAATGGGCGTTGTCATCTTAGAGACCTGGGTCCTAGGTCTCGCTCTCTCTCTCATTTTTTAGCCATTTTTGCCATGCCACATTTTTTGTCATCAAATTAATATTTAACAGCTTTAGATTCACACACAAATGTAACGTTGCCTTTTTAAAGTGCTTTTTATATGCCATGCATTGACCTAAAATTGGTACTCTTTGAATTCCTGTTATATAAGAAATGAAATATACAAATGTGGACCATATCTGTGATTGGATCTTTCTGCTAGAGGAGTGTGATGTTATCTGAGTAGAGTATAACCATGCAAATCATTGTTGCTACCACTGTTGTATAATTGCAACAAATCTTACACAAAGTGTGACGCGTGGCCAGAAAGGGTTAAGCATTCTGCAGGCTAAATGACCCAGAGTGAACCTGTAGAAACATGTTAAAAAAGTATGTGAATGGTAATTAAGGCCAATCCATGGTAGATAGGCTAGAACTTTGAAATGCAAACCTGTATTGTTATAGAATTGGAGGTGATACTAAATGTGTGTACTTATAGCTTTTCAGATGCTAGCCATGTAAACAGACAGTTCCTGTCTGTCACCATAGCTATTGATTCAGAGATCAAAAGGAAATATTAACATTTAAATGAACTGTAAACATAGTAATATCACTCTATTCATCTCCATTTGAAATGTGTAGCAAATCCCCTGAGAATGGTGGAAAACAGGCAATTGCTTTATGGTAATCCATATAGCTAATTACCGCTGATGCTTAGGAAATAGGTCTATTTCAAAGTATCCATGATTACCTATTGTTCGCATAAGGACTTCAAGCTGTCAAGAAAGGCCTGGAATTGTATAAGAATGTCTGGGGTCCTGATCCAGTCATCTCAGATCTGTTTGATGCTTCATGCAGGGGAAGCTTAAGGCAGAAGGCTGAGATCTCCAGTCCTAACCTGGATTCACCCTGAATATGAACATTGGACTATAACCTATGAACTAATTCTGAAAGAACTCTTTGTAACTACAACGCTCACCATCTCTGCTATGAATCTGAATCTCAAGAACTGTACTCATGTCTGTATGAAATACTGATCTTTTAACCAATACTCTATATCTTTTATTTTTTAATAAATTTTAGTTTGGTTAATAAGAATTGGCTATAAGCGTGTATTTGGGTAAGATTTGGAAGATTCATTAACCTGGTGTCCGATCCTTTGGGATTGGTAGAACTTTTTAATATGATGAATAAGATTTATCAATAACCCTCTGTGATGCTCTGTACCTCTGGGGAACACCCTGCACCCCCATGTTCATCCTTATAATATGATTGTGTGGTATCCAATGCAAAGTTTGTCATGTTGGGTGTCTTCAGAAGGCTCATGATGCACTGAGCATTGTTGTTATAGTAATGTTATAGGTTGTAATTTCATGTATATAGTTATGAGGCTGAAAATGTGTCCTCATGGCTTAAAACAAGCACAGGCAAAAGCTCTCCAAGAGCAGAGGCCCAGGCAAAACTCTCCAGGACCTCATCAGGGCATGTATGGGAGAAACCCAGCCCAGCCTCACAGGAACAAAGGACACTGGCCTAGGCCACAACAAAGGATCTGTTGGACTCGCGAGTGAGTCACCCCCTTTCCTTGGTCAGTTTGGGACTGCGATGAGGTAATGCTCACCTGACACTGAATGGGGGCGGGCAAAGCCAAGAGGGAAGAAAGGACATGATAAAAGGGAGAGTCATTTGCCATCTCTTCCACCTCCATCTCCAGACACCACCACCAAGTGACTGAAGCCCTCTTCAAAGGGGAGAGCCTGGCTTAAAGGCAACCAGCCAGCCTGTGGTGAGAAGCATCTAAGTTTGTAAGGGCATTGAAAGTGTTAAGATCAGCTAAGAATGGGTTTTGATTTTATTTCATTTGACCAAATCTGACTTCTTGTACTCTGACTTATAATCACTTAAAATCTATCTTTTGTGATCAATACATTTGGGTTTTTTTATTTTACCTGAAGCAGTGCATTTGGTTTGAAGTGTGTCAGAGACTCCTCTTGGGATAACAAGCCTGGTACAATTTCTTTGTTAAATTGACGAACTCATAAGCTTGCAGTGTCCAGGGGGCATAACTGCACACTGCAAGACGGAGTTTCTAGGGTTGTGTCTGGGACCGGAGATATTGGCTAGTATCATTCAGCTGCACAATCCGAGCAGCAGCTGTCCAAAAGTGCTCACTCACGTAGTTGGGAGCAGCTCACATGCTGGAGGCTGTGCGGTAACAACCCAGGAGTGGGGGTTCTCACAGCAGAGCAGGGTAAGGCTGGCTCCCAGAGTCAAGGACTGGAGTGACCTAGCAGATCACCAGTCACACCCTCATCATATTTTACTTGGGTGTCTGGGTGGAGGCCTAGGGCTGGGTTAGTTTAAGGGTACTGTGTTGTTGGCTTCTGGGTACCCCGGGAGGTATTACAGAAGCTGTTTTGTGCAGGCTTGGTAAATCTAAGTATTGGAATATCCACCAGCTTTGGGGATTGTCTGCCCCATACTTTGCAGTTCACCATAATTGAGTGACCTCAGGTGGCTTCCCTGGGATCCCAGTTACAAGGAGTATATAGAAAAGTGAGACATTCCCCAGGGGAAAAAATTGCTAAAACACCCATTTTTCAACAGCTTATCATAAACTTTCCAGAACTACAAATTGTACAATAAATCCACCAAACAGTTCATCACTGGCTAAAGATTATAACCCATGTTTTGTTTATTAAAACTCACTAAAAACACACACTATTCACCATCCTTTCCATTGTCTAAACACAAATGTCTTTAACACAACCCTAGCTATGGTGTAAGTACTGCTGCACTCTAATCCAGACAGATTCCAACCCCCATGTATGTCTTGCATCCATGACCAAGGGTGTCTGGGGGCTCCAGCCTCTTCCCAGTGAAGGGGCTGAGGGGGGCTAGGCAGAAACTTGGGGGGATGCACTATAGATCTTGTGGACACACAGAATTACTTATTTTTTTAAACAATAAAAGTGTGTGGAATGTATTCTGGGGGTCCTGAGCCACCCAGAAGAGAGTGGTGGCTGCTGGCCAGGCGCCCAGCTCTGAAGACAGCAACACTGCCAGCAGCAGCAGAGAAGTAAGGGCAGCAAAACCATACGATGCCACCCTTATTTCTGTGTAATGCTTGACCTCTGCACTGGGAAGGGTGGCTACAGGGAGGCTAAGGCAAATTTTGGGATGGCTATAACCCCTGCAAGCCCCCGCACTCAGTGCCACCCCTGAGGGTGTCAGTTTCATGCACTGACAAAACATGAGACGTCCCATTGCAGAGGGTGGGAAGAAGGATCTTGGGGCTAATGCCCAGGGCTTGGTCGATTACTGGGTTCTATTCCCAGCTGTGTCACTGACTCACTGTGTGAGCTTTGGTAAGTCCCCTCCTGTCTGGGAACCTCAGTTTCCCCACAGTTTCTAAAGCAAGTAACATTTATGTGCTTCATACGAGTGTTAACAACCAGCACAAATTGTAAAGCACACATGGAAATGACAACAAGGTAGTGTGTGCACAGACCCAGCATCTGACCCTGCAACAACAAAGCAGCATGTGCAGCCCCAGCACCTAAAAGACAGCCACAAACTATACAAGCAAATGTACAGAAGTGCAAAAACATTTAAACCAGCACTGACATTGCCAAACACCCAATAGATAAATGATTTAAAAATCCAGTGCACTCACCTCGCTGCCTCTGCTCCTGCTCACTGCATCCTCCAGGGTCTGGACCACAGCTCTCTGGCATTCCCTGACAGCTCAGGTTCAAGGGCTTTGGCTTCTGCTCCAGGGCACAGACTAGGGGATAGAAAGCAGCCTCCTTTCCTCCAGCAGCACATTCAGGGTGTGTCTGCCACTGCGATTGCCCTCACTCCTCTCAGTCACATGTCATGGGGCGGGGGGTCCTGACGTGAGGGGACCCTGGCTATGGGTGGCTTCAGCTGCTCATAGAATCATAGAATATTAGGGTTTGAAGAGACCTCAGGAGGTCATCTAGTCCAACCTCCTGTTCAAAGGAGGACCAACACCAACTAAATCTTCCCAGCCAGGGCCTTAAAAACCTCTAAGGATGGAGATTCCACCACCTCCCTAGGTAAGCCATTCCAGTGCTTCACCACCCTCCTAGTGAAATAGTGTTTCCTAATATCCAACCTAGACCTCCCCCACTGCAACTTGAGACCACTGCTTCTTGTTCGGTCATCTGCCACCACTGAGAACAGCCTAGCTCCATCCTCTTTGGAATCCCCCTTCAGGTAGTTGAAGGCTGCTATCAAATCCCCCCTCTTCTCTTCAGCAGACTAAATAACCCCAGTTCCCTCAGCCTCTCCTCATAAGTCATGTGCCCCAGCCCCCTAATCATTTTTGTTGCCCTCCGCTGGACTCTCTCCAATTTGTCCACATCCCTTCTGTAGTGGGGGGACCAAAACTGGATGCAATACTCCAGGTGTGGCCTCACCAGTGCCGAATAGAGGGGAATAATGACTTCCCTCGATCTACTGGCAATGCTCCTACTAATGCAGCCCAATATGCCGTTGGCCTTCTTGGCAACAAGGGCACACTGCTGACTCATATTCAGCTTCTCATCCACTGTAATCTCCAGGTCCTTTTCTGCAGAACTGCTGCTTAGCCAGTCGGTCCACAGCCTGTAGCAGTGCATGGGATTCTTCCTTCCTAAATGCAGGACTCTGCACTTATCCTTGTTGAACCTCATCGGATTTATTTTGGCCCAATCCTCCAATTTGTCTAGCTCATTCTGGACCCTATCCCCACCCTCCAGCGTATCTATCTCTCCCCCCAGCTTAGTGTCATCTGCGAACTTGCTGAGGGTGCAATTCATCCCATCATCCAGATCATTAATGAAGATGTTGAACAAAACTGGTCCCAGGACTGACCCCTCGGCACACTGCTTGATACTGGCTGCCAACTAGACATCGAGCCGTTGATCACTACCCATTGAGCCCGACAATCTAGCCAGCTTTCTATCCACCTTATAGTCCATTCATCCAATCCTTACTTCTTTAACTTGCTGGCAAGAATGCTGTGGGACACCATATCAAAAGCTTTGCTAAAGTCAAGATATATCACATCCACCACTTTCCCCATATCCACAGAGCCAGTTATCTCATCATAGAAGGCAATCAGGTTGGTCAGGCATGAGTTGCCCTTGGTGAATCCATGTTGACTGTTCCTGATCACCTTCCTCTCCTCCAAGTGCTTCAAAATGGATTCCGTGAGGACCTATTCCATGATATTTCCAGGGACTGAAGTGAGGCTGTAGTTCCCCTGGTTCTCTTTCTTCCCTTTTTAAAATATGGGCACTATATTTGCCTTTTTCCAATAGTCCAGGACCTCCCCAGATCACCACGAATTTTCAAAAATAATGGCCAATGGCTCTGCAATCTCATCCGCCAACTCCTTTAGCAGCCTCGGATGCAGTGCATCCGGCCCCATGGACTTGTGCACGTCCAGTTTTTCTAAATAGTCCCGAACCACTTCTTTCTCCACAGAGGGCTGGTCACCTTCTCCCCATACTGTGCTGCCCAGTGCAGCAGTCTGGGAGCTGACCTTGTTCGTGAAGACAGAGGCAAAAAAAGCATTGAGTACATTAGCTTTTTCCACATCCTTGGTCACTAGGTTGCCTCCGTCATTCAGTAAGGGGCCCACACTTTCCTTGACTTTCTTCTTGTTGCTAACATACCTGAAGAAACCCTTCTTGTTACTATATTTGCCTTTTTCCAATAGTCCGGGACCTCCCCAGATCACCACGAATTTTCAAAGATAATGGCCAATGGCTCTGCAATCACATCAGACAACTCCCTCATCACCCTTGGATTCATTAGATCTGGACCGATGGACTTATGCATGTCTAGCTTTTCTAAATAGTCCTTAACCTGTTCTCACTCATTCTGCTCTAGGAGAAATAGGGGGATCTTTAGGGAGGATTGCCCCAAATCCACAGACATTCCCTTATCCCAGCAGTGGGGTTTATTAAAAAAACCAACCCCCCAAGGAATGACTTTGGTGGAGACAAGGAGTTCTGCTTCCGGGCAGGGATGGTGTCCCTAGCCTGTGTGCCAGAACCTGGGAATGGGCACCAGGGGATGGATCACTTGATCATTACCTGTTCTATTCATTCCCTCTGGGGCACCTGGCAATGGCTGCTATTGGAAGACATGATACTGGGCTAGATGGACCTTCGGTCTGACCCAGTATGGCCATTCTTATGTTCTTATGCTACGGGGCAGAGTTCGGCAAACAAAGCAGAGAAATACAGAGAGGTCTCCCCCCAACAATGAAGTCACCTCCCCTGCCCCATAGAACAGCCTCACCCCACGTGGGGGTTTCACTCTGAGCAGGATGGCAATTTATACATGGAAATACCTGGGGATTCTCATTCCACTTCACTGTTGTTATTAACAACAAACCCAGCATTCATGAGCAACCCTACAATAACAATCTAATGCAACTCCAGCCCTAGCACTTACAAGCAACCCGACTATAATAAATGTGTGATCGCATCCACAGCACTCTCAAGCAGCCCCACAATAACAAACTAATGTGACAACAGCTCCAGAATTCACAAGCAATTCTACAATAACACGCCAGCGGGAGTGGTCCCCACAGGTCTCAAAAAGACCCTATGATAACAAAGCAGTATGCATGCAGCCCTAACATATGTGTAGCCTCAGTACATATGGACAACTCTACAATAACAATCCCACATCTAAAGTGTCCCGGGGCTCATGGGTGCACCTACAAAAATAAATCAAAATGCAACCCCAGCGGTCACAAACCTTCAAACAAACCCCTTTGTGTGCAGTCCTGGCACTCAGCAACAACCCTACAACAACAAACCAAAGCTGGGCGGAAATTTCTGCACGAATACTTTACTCACTGAAAAATACAGTTTTGGCCAACCCAGAAGTATTCATGAATTTGACCCAATTAGTTTTAGTTGGGCAAATGTTTTTCATATATTTTTAAAGCCAGCTTCAGAAGTGTGTGTTTGACCACTTAATAGCAACTAATAATTTGCTATTCTTTGGAACAAAGAGCACGAGAACGACTCTCCAGCCTGGTGATTAAGGTACTCAGGAGCTAGGCAACACTGACTCAAATCTTCTTTCTTCTCATTCAGAGAAGGGTTTTGAATCCATAGCTCCTACTGCCCAGGTGAGCCCCTCAATCCCCAGCCTATAGAGTCATTCTCACTCGCTCACTCTTTGGCCCAAGTAATATGTAAGTAGTTATACAAAGTGGAACAGCCTCCACCTGAGAGTAGCCCACCCCAGAGTGGCCTGTGCCCTTCGTGTTAGGATGCTCACGCTGAGTTCAAGACCCTGCTCCAAAGTGGGGTTGCAAACTTAGGTCTCCCACATCCCAGGCAAGGACCCTCACCCCTGGGCAAAGGTTGGGAGGGGCAGGCACTTTTAGGAAGCTGCCTTGAATTAAATGTTTTCTACAAACCAAGACAGACTTTCCAGATTTTCAGACTAATTTCAAACATGTTTGGAACTGACCCAAATACCTGTTCTGAGTTTCCAGTTTGCTGCTGGAAAGAAACATCAATTATTCACCCAGCCACAACTCACCCTGCAATAACACACAGACACAGGCATATCGCAGAAGCCTTTAAACCCAGCACCAACATCTATAAAAACACACCCATCAAAAAACAATGAAACCCCTGACACTGAGCCTGGAGTGGCCACTCAGCTCTGGGATGTGCCCTGCAGACTCGGGGTGGGGCTCATGTCCTCTGAAGACAGCATGGGGGGGTGTCTCTGTCGTACGGTTCCGAGCGGCTTCCCCTGACCTCTGTCACTTCGGGGTCCCAGCATATCCCATGTGACATAAGAGATCACCTGCTAAAAACGCCCTCCCTGTCAGTGGATCCCTGACCCATGATGGGGGGAGCTGCGAAAGACGGGGGCTTTGATTATGCTGTAAGAAGCAGGGTTATGTGTGTTGGGAGGGAGACCCACAGGTGCCCAGGGACCAAAAGGGTGGCTCACTTGGGCCTCGTCAGGGCTCTCCCCCACACACCCTGCCCTGTTTCTATCCTGCTCCTCTCCCCTCCCCTCATCCTAGCCTCATCCTCTGTTCCCTTCCCCCATCTCCACCCCCTTCCCTCTCCTCCCCCTCCCCATTTCTACCCCCTTCCCTCTGCCCAACCCCTGTCCCCTCCATCCATCCCACTGTCCCCCACTTATCTGACATCTTTTCCTGACCCCCCCCCACCACACAGGTGACAGTTGGGCTCCCTCCATCCCCCTAGGTGACAGTTGGCCGTTCCCCCCCTTGATGGTCCCGTCGCTGACTCTGCTCACCAGGCCCCTCCCCCCGCAGGCATTTCCCAAGTAGCTGCAGGCGGCTCTGGCCCAACCCCTGAGCTGGCTGCACGCAGGGCTGGAGGGTTCGGCCCGTCCCAGCAGGGCCCCGCCAGGCTACACCAAGTCTCCAGCCCACAGAGCAAAGGGTCACGTAGCCCCTGACTGTTTGCTCCCCAGTGACATCACCGCACCCTGAAATGCAAACACGGGGGTTACGCTGGCATTGCTCAGCCACGGCCAGACGCCCGAGCAAGCGTGGGGAAGAGACGGGCTCTGTCTGCTGAGGCGCCAGTGCTGGAGAGGCACTGTGCAAAATTCCCACCTTTGTGAGCCGGCCTGGAGTCCAGCTGGCCCAGGGACTGTGGGGCCCCAGTTTGTTGGGTGTGTCTGGTTTTTATTAGCCAGACAAGGCGGGTGAGGTCAAACCTTCTATTGGAGCAACTTCTGCTGGTGAAAGAGACGCTGTCCAGCTACACGGCTCTGCTAACCTGGGACCAACAAGGCTACAACAATTTTTATTTTTATGGTAAGACATGCTGGGGTAGCGAGGGCCTGAAGCAGGGGTGCTGGAATGGTGGAGGTGGGAAGAGGCCATGGCCCTCTCAATTTTGAAAGTGGATGGGCCTGGCAGGCCCACTTTTCGTCCCCAGCCCCTCCTCTTTCACCTGAGGTCCCACACCTGGCCAGGCCAGAAGCTGGAGCCCAGCCCAGGTAAGAGCAGACCCGCCACATGCCCAGGGTCAGGGGTCCTGAGAGCAGTCCCGAGCTTGTCTTCCTGACCCATGGTCCACCTGCCCAGGGCATCTGGAGGGCCCAGGGCTCCCCACAGGTACCCAGGCAGCTTACATGGTCTGGTTGTGGCTCTTCAGCCCCTGAGTCAGACGCTGAAGCTGGGTCAAGGTAAGAGCCGCATGGGCAGCTGTGGGGAACCACGGATCCTTCATCTGCGGGCGGGGGAACTGGGGATGAGGACATGGGCCAGGGGCCAGGCCTCAGGGAAAAGAGGAGGGGCAGGGACATGGCCACGGAGGGGGTGGGACCTCATGGCTGCCCCTCTTTTAGGAAGAATCCATCCCTCTGGCCTGAAAAGGAAAGATCCAGTGCTCACCACTGCCAAAGGAAAGGCTGGCTAGCAACAAAGGTGGGATTCAAACCCACCCATGCCTAATACAAATATTCAGTCTTAATTCCTTGGCTGCCTCTTTCCCAACGGGGCATCTTTCACACATTTGTCATTTAGTCACCCAAGAGCAGGCACCCCTGTGAATGTAGAGAAGAAAAAATAGGGCTGGCCTGGAGGGATACCAAGCTCATAACCACATCACACAAGATGGCTGAGTGAGGAAGGCAATAAACAACTAATCTATTGTGAGCTACATATGTGTTCAAATTCCCCTTTGGTTGTCGGCCACCCCTTCTTCTTTTGGTGGAGGCAGCCACTGGCTTGCTCTTCCGTGCCTCTTGCCCAGCTAAGCCTCACAGTTGTCAAAAGAAGAAGAAAACTCCCCACAAATTGAATGTCACAGTACTTCCTACACCAGGTAGGACTTAAGCCCACTTTACAAGAAGGGAACTCTTGCATGATCCTGCTACACCACTGGTCTGCTTGCAGGCCTCTCCTGCTATGTCTCCTCTACCCTGGCTTGGGTGCGTGGCCTAGGCTGACCAAGGCACAGCTGGTGGCAAAGGGGCGCTTTTGGCTAATAAATGACTGAGTGGCTAGGGCTTTGGATTGCTATTCTATTGTGCTCTGCCTGCCTGGCACCAAAGGTTATCAAGAGCAATTAGCAGATATGCTTGTTTTTTCCCCCTGCACCTCCAGAGGCCTGGAATAGGGAAATCATAGCACTAATCTTTAAAAAAGGGAACAGGAACCAGGGAAAGCAGCAAAGAGTCCTGCGGGAGGGGTGATGGCTCCGGCTGGGAGTGCGGGCTCTGGGGTGGGGCCAGAAATGAGGAGTTCAGGGTGCGGGAAGGGGCTCTGGGCTGGGGCAGAGGTTTGGGGTGCGGGTGTGTGTGAGGGCTCTAGCTGAGGGTGTGGGCTTTGGGGTGGGGATGAGGGGTTGGGGATGCAGGAGGGTGCTCTGGGCTGGGACTGAGGGGTTTGGAGGGCAGGAGGGGGATCAGGGCTGGGTCAGGAGGTTGGGGTGTGGGAGCGGGCCAGGGGTGAAGGGTCCGGGCGGTGCTTACCTCAAGCAGCTCCTGGAAACAGCAGCATGCCCCCTTCTGTCTCCTATGTGGAGGCGCGGCCAGGCGGCTCTGTGTGCTGCCCCGTCCGCAGACGCCACCCCTGCAGCTCCCATTGGCTGTGGTTCCTGGCCCTGGCTACCCCTACACATAGGAGCCGGAGAGGGGACATGCCACTGCTTCCGGGAGCCACGCGGCGTGGGGCAAGCCCACAACCCCACTCTCCAGCTGGAGCACCAAAGCGGGGCAAGCCCCAGACCCTTCTCCCTGGTGGGAGCTCAAGGGCCAGATTAAAACGTCTAAATGCTGGATGCGGCCCCCCAGCCGTAGTTTGCCTACCCCTGATCTAGTGGGATCCCACACAGTTCGGTCCTAGGTCCGGTACTATTCAATATTTTCATTAACGACTTGAATAATGCAGTCTCAAAGTAAAATTCCCAGCCTGCCCTGGTGCTGTTGTCACTGTGAATGTGTTGTTTCCTCAGTGCCATTGGTGTACATGGTGCTGTACAGTCAGGCAATATACAACACGGTCCCTGCCCTGACATCCTGCTGTGTGTTACACTCTTGACTAGAATGTTAAACCTCCCAGCATCCTTTGCCAAAGTCCTTGGTATGTCTGTGGCCGGGCCTATGTGCTCAGTCAGTCTGTCAGTGTCAGGTCTTGAATATGCACCAGATCTGAGCTTCCTGAAATCTATGCCAAGACCAGCAGCTCCATCTCATTCCAAGTCCACAGTCCCAAACTCTAAGAAAGGTCAGAATAGGACTCACAGCTGGGTCCTCATGGCCCATCTCCAGTTGTTCTGTCTGAGTCTAGCTTCTCCTTTCCCCTGGTCCCCTCTTACACTGATCAGCCACAGCCATCTTAATGTTTAGAAATGTGAGCCGGTTTGGAGTCTTTAAACCGAGAGGGGACGTCTCTTTCTACCAGACTTTCTCTAGCACAGCCAGAAGTTAGCAGCTCAATGCAGGGATCCCTGGGGGAGGTTCTCTGGCCTGTGCTGTGCAGACACTCAGACTAGATGGTCCCTTCTGGCCTTTAAATGTACGTCTATGAAAATAAATTGCCCTGGAAACCTCATGAGAACAGACTAAATGGGGAGAGAGAGAATGAGGCAGGTTACCATGCGAGGACAAAAATAACGTTATGAGAGCGTGCTATTTAATCCCACAGCACAGCATGTGATACACCTCTGCCCTGCTGGGCTGCTAGCTCAGGGTCAGGCTGGGGAGAGCTCACTGCTGGGTGGGGGAAGAGGTGGCTGCACCGCAGAGTCTGCAGTCTGTGGCTCAGAGCTCTGTCAGCTCATCCTGTGGGTCCCTCACTGCACGGCTACACAGAGCAGCCGGACTGTGTGTAGAGTCACTGAGCAGGAGTCACTGTTCACAGCACAGACTCTCCTCTCCCTCTTCTGAGCAGCAGCTGATTGCTCTGTAGTCCTACAGTGTCTGGCTCCATCAATATCCCCTGCAGGACAGGGGAGATGAGTCTAATTCTGCCCTGGAGTTTGGGCCTGGTGAAAGGAGGCATGATCTAGTCCATAAGGAATAGGGGATGTGACCCTCTGTGAGATCAATTAAATCCCCTGTGGCAGATTTCCCAGCTTGTGTCTCTGATGCTTTCCCTGTTTTCCAGTCCTGTCTCACCCACACTCTTCCCGTCTTTGGCTGAAAGAGCCCAGGGTCATCAGCCTTCCAGGCAGGTACAAGATGGTCAAGGTTGGGGAGGATGGATGATCTAGTACATTGGGGATCAAGAGCCCTGGGTTCACTCCCTGACTCAGCTGTGGACTCCTGTGTGTTCTGGGCTCAATCACTTAGGCCTGGTCTACACTAGGCTTTTATGTCGAATTTAGCGCTGTTACATCGATGTAACCCTGCACCCGCCCACACCACGAAGCTATTTAGATCGACATAAAGCTCTCTTAAATTCGACTTCTGTACTCCTCCCCAACGAGGGGAGTAGTGCTAAATTCGACATGGCCATGTCGAATTAGGCTAGGTGTGGATGGAAATCGACGGTAATAGCTCCGGGAGCTATCCCACAGTGCACCACTCTGTTGACGCTCTGGACAGCAGTCCGAGCTCGGATGCTCTGACCAGCCACACAGGAAAAGCCCCGGGAAAATTTGAATTCCTTTTCCTGTCTGGGCAGTTTGAATCTCAGTTCCTGTTTGGACATCGTGGCGAGCTCAGCAGCAGTGGCAACGATGCAGAGCTCTCCAGCAGAGATGGCCGTGCAATCTAATAGAAAGAGGGCCCCAGCATGGACTGATCGGGAAGTCTTGGATCTCATCGCTGTGTGGGGCGATGAGTCCGTGCTTTCAGAGCTGCGCTCCAAAAGAAGGAATGCTAAGATCTACGAGAAGATCTCAAAAGCCATGGCAGAGAGAGGATACAGCCGCGATGCAACGCAGTGCCGCGTGAAAATCAAGGAGCTGAGACAAGGCTACCAAAAAACCAAAGAGGCAAACGGACGCTCCGGATCCCAGCCCCAGACATCCCGTTTCTACGAGACACTGCATTCCATCCTAGGTGCGGCCGCCACCACTACCCCACCAGTGACCGTGGACTCGGAGGATGGGATATTGTCCACGGCCGGTTCCTCGTCGGACATGTTAGCGGACGGGGAAGATGAAGAAGGAGATGAGGAGGACGATGCAGTCGACAGCGCTGGCACCGCTGATTTCCCCGACAGCCAGGAGCTCTTCATCACCCTTACCGAGATCCCCTACCAACCGTCCCCATCCCTTACCCCGGACACAGAATCAGGGGAAGGATCAAGCAGTAAGTGCTGTAAACATGTAAACATTTATTTAAAACATAACTGGCATATTTAAAATATTAACAATTGCTAAAGTGCTTTAAAACATGTAAACATTTATTTACAACAGAACAGGGACATTTAAAATATTAACAATTGCTAAAGTGCTTTAAAAGTTGTAAACCTTGAAGTGCAACAAAACGGGAATATGTACAAAGGGTATCTCATGATTATTCTCTCTTTGGGCGCTTCAATATTTAGTCCGAACTATTTTAACAAAATTTCACAGTGTCCGCTTCTTCATGATCATGCCGCCCAAGACGCTCCACTCTTAAGTCCCTCAAAGGGCACCTAAGCCAAAAACTGGTCAATATATCCGGGGATAGAGGCAAGATCCTCTGGGGAGAACTCCTCATAGGCCTCCTGCAAGTACTTTTCCAGCCTCATGAGCAGGTTCCTGGGTAGGGAGAGCTTATTAGGCCCCCCGTGGTACGAGACATTTCCCTGCCACAACGCAAGCAGGTACTTGGGGATCATGGCCTTGCACAGCATTGCAGCATATGGCCCCGGTTTCTGAAGGCTTTCCCGAAGCATCCTTTCCTTCTGGTTCTCCGAGACCCTCAGGAGGGTGATGTCGGTCATGGCGCCCTGCTTTGAATTAGGTAGGGGAAAGTTAGTATTGGGACTGCTTGCCCGTTCCTTTACAGAACGGTAACCGCCGGTTTACAGCCACGCGGTTTACAGCCGCGAGGGGGTGGAACAGGGACAGAGTTCATGCTTGCAGGATTGCTGCCAGCAGAGACTCGCATTGCTTTCTATGTGAAAGGAGGCCAGTGCCACTCTTAAAGTTTTAAGAAGCCACAAGTCTACGGCTTACCATGTTTGCCAGCTAGACAAAGTCCGGTGTCCTGCCCCGCTCCTCAGCTCGCCACAGCAAGACCGCAGGCACTGTAGGCGAGGGCCGAAAATTCGACCTTGTCCTCAGTGCGCGTGTGATAGGTGCTCTGCATGGTCTTGTTCACAGAGAAAGACTATGTTCTCTGTTCACAGATACATTGATCTGTCTCAGGAATTCACTCCCTTTTTCCAATTCCCACAGCCACATCTGCCCAGAGGCTAGCGCACATTAGGAGGAGGAAGAAGAGGACACGGGAAGACATGTTTGCTGAACTAATGGGATGCTCCTGAGCACAGGCAGCCCAGCAGACACAGTGGAGGGAGAACTTGTCCCAAATGCACCGGGCAAACATGGAACGGGAGGAGAGGTGGCGACAGGAGGACCGGCAGGCGTCTCAAACGCTGCTTGGACTAATGAGGGAGCAAACGGACACGCTCCGCCGCCTTGTGGATGTTCTGCAGGACCGGAGGCAGGAGGAGAGAGCCCCGCTGCAGTCTCTCTCTAACTGCCCTGCCCCGCCACCAAGTCCCATACCCCCCTCACCCAAAGTCAAAACACGGAGGGGCGGCAGGGGCCGTGAAAACTTTCACTCCACCCCTGCGGACTGCTCTAGCACTAGAAGGCTCTCATTCCCCAAAATTTGACAAGTCCTTTCCTACCCGCCTCACACAAGACCCAGTCCAAGTTTCAACCCCCCGTTCCATGTGCGGTTGTTAATAAAAAATACGTTTCTGTTCATTACTGTTTCCATCCTCTTCTTTTGGAGGAGAGTCTGTCTGAAGGGGGGGGAAGGGGCTTGGTAATTGGACAGGACAGTCACGTTTAGCAGGGGGCAGGTCCATCAGCGGGGCACATACACAGTGCAGTGACTAGTTACCCTGGTCAGTCTGGGAGGTACTTTTCATGTTCTGTGTGGTGGGGGGGGGGTTGCTCTGTGACTTTGTGGCGGGGGAGGGCAGTTACAGATCTTATGCAGCGGTCCTTACCCGGGATCACAGAGCCGCGCAGCAGGGGATCTGTAACCCTCCTCCCCCTGCAAGACAGTCACATAGCCGACACATACACGCAGTCCCGGCCAGGAGGGCTGGGAGGCTCCGTTGAAACAACCAGTCCACCAGTGCGGAGCCTGTCATTCCTGGAGTTTAGAAGCATCATTTATTAGCAACACTAAACCCGCCCCCCGCCACAGTCTGCGTCCCCGGTTTAAAACATTCCCGCGAAAACAGTAATAAAGACAACGGTGTTCATTAACAAAACAGAACAGATTTTATTTTTTGGGAAGGGGGTGAAGGGGGTATGTAACTAGAGAGGATAGTCGACGGCAACTGGGTAAAGAAATGGGGGCAAGTTCAGCTTCTGTGTCCACAAACTTAAAAGTCACTGGGTACCCTGCTCAGTCTTGAAACTGGCTTTCAAAGCCTCCCGGATGCACAGCGCGTCCCGCTGGGCTCTTCTAATCGCCCGGCTGTCTGGCTGGGCGTAATCAGCAGCCAGGCTATTTGCCTCAACCTCCCACCCCGCCATAAAGGTCTCCCCCTTGCTCTCACAGAGATTGTGGAGCACACAGCAAGCTGCTATAACGATGGGGATATTGGTTTCGCTGAGATCACAGCGAGTCAGTAAGCTTCTCCATCTCCCCTTGAGACGGCCAAAAGCACACTCCACCACCATTCTGCACTTGCTCAGCCGGTAGTTGAAGAGTTCTTTTTCACTGTCCAGGGCGCCAGTATATGGCTTCATGAGCCAGGGCATTAGCGGGTAGGCTGGGTCCCCGACGATCACTGTAGGCATCTCCACATCCCCAACAGTTATCTTGTGGTCCGGGAAGTAAATGCCTTCCTGCAGCCGTCTAAACAGACCAGAGTTCCTGAAAACCCGAGCGTCATGAACCTTGCCCGGCCATCCGACGTTGATGTTGGTAAAACGTCCCCTGTGGTCCACCAGTGCTTGCAGCACCATTGAAAAGTATCCCTTTCTGTTAATATACTGGCTGGCCTGGTGGCCCGGTCCCAGGATAGGGATGTGAGTCCCATCTATAGCCCCACCGCAGTTTGGGAATCCCATCGCGGCGAAGCCATCTATGATGACCTGCACGTTTCCCAGGGTCACTACCTTTGACAGCAGTACCTTGACGATTGCCTTGGCTACTTGCAGGACAACAACCCCCACGGTAGATTTGCCCACGCCAAAGTGGTTCGCGACTGACCGGTAGCTGTCCGGCGTTGCAAGCTTCCAGAGGGCTATGGCCACTCGCTTCTGGACAGTCAGGGCAGCTCGCATGCGGGTGTCCTTGCGCTTCAGGGCAGGGGACAGCAACTCACAAAGGTCGAGGAAAGTCCCCTTCCGCATGCGAAAGTTTCGCAGCCACTGGGATTCATCCCAGACCTGCAGCACTATGCGGTCCCACCAGTCCGTGCTTGTTTCCCGGGCCCAGAATCGCCGTTCAACAACATCCACATGCCCCATTGCAACCGTGATGTCCTCGGCGCTGGGTGTCGTGGTTTCAGACAGGCGTGTGCTACTCTCGGAGTTCAGGTCCTCACCCCGCTGCCGTAGCCTCCTCGCCTGATTTCTCTCTGTCTGCCTCTGGGAAAGGTGGATGATGAGCTGCGAGGCGTTGACAACGGCCACAACTGCAGCGATGGTCGCAGCGGGCTCCATGCTCGCAGTGCTGTGGCGTCCGCACTGTCACTGAGCAGAAAAGTGCGCGAACTGATTTCCCGCCGGCGCTTTCAAGGAGGGAGGGAGGGCGGGAGTGACGATTGGATGACGACAGTTACCCAAAAGCACCCTCGAGACATGTTTTCACCCAGAAGGCATTGGGGGCTCGACCCAGAATTCCAATGGGCAGCGGGGACTGCGGGAACTGTGGGATAGCTGCCCACAGTGCACTGCTTCCATTGTCGACGCTTTCCCCGTTAGTGTGGACTCACAAAGTCGAATTACTGTCCTTAGTGTGGACACACACGTTCGACTTTCTAATATCGATTGCACATATTCGATTTAACTAAAATCGAACTACTCTCGTAGTGTAGACATACCCTTAGTCTCGCTCGATCTGTGCCTCAGTTTCCCCATTTGTGAAATGAGAATGATACTTCCCTACCACTTAGATTTCTGTGAGGACAAAATCCATAAACAATAATGAGGGGCTCAGATACAATGACATGGGGTGTACAAGGACATGGAGAGCATTGACGGGAAGAGCTGTTTATCTTAGCACTTCTCTGCAGACTGGAAAATTTACCACTCTAATTAAACCATTAGAGCTTTGCTGGTGTAACTCCCACAGGGGGCACTCTTATTGTGAAATCAGAGCCTTTGTCAGGCTTGGAGGGGTGGGGTGAGTTTCCCTTCTCCATATCCCGGTATGTGCTGTTCATGATCCCGTCATCAACCTCCCCTTCACCCTCCCATGGTGGAGAATTTCTCTGTTCCTACAGCAGGTCTCGTTTGGGGTTACTCCAAGTGAAAGCTGAGGAGCCATTTATCATAAGAGAATCGACCCTCTTATACAGTGGAGTATTTCTATTGACACCAATGGGCTTAAGATCAGGCCCTTTCTGGGCAGCATTGTCTGAGCTCCAAGCAGGGCCTGGCTGCCATCCAAGGTGATAGCTGCTCAGCCCGAACCACAGCCCTGGGGATCACTCTGGGCTGAGCCGCCACAATGTTGTGATCTAAAAATGACCTTTTTCTGACAGTGAGAGTTTTTGTCAGATATTTTCATTATTTCCAAAGTTTCCATTTTTTTCAACGAAAAACTTAAAATTGTTTGTGGGGTTTTATTTTAAAAAATTGAAAATTAAAAAAAATTGAACACGTTCATTTAAAAATCCCCTTCTTTTTCAGTTTTTTTTAAAATTCAGGTTTGGATTTCCCCACCTTCCATTTTTGTCATTTGACCACCAAAAAAGGGGGGGGGGGGGGAAATGTGGACAAAATTGCAAAAAATAATGACCCTTTTTCACCCTGCCATTTTCTGGGCATTACTTCTAACAGGTAGTTTCACACTGTGCTCGTCTGACCCTCACCTGAGCAGCTGAGCTCCCCCAAACATCCCCCGTCCAGCTGCTCTGCAGAGCTGACTCCATCCCTGGGGTGAAATGTGCCCAGCCACCATCCCAGGACAATCCACTTGTGCATCAATTATTCTGCAAAGTTGCTCTGCTAAACTGCTCTGCCTTGTGCTCCTGATAGATTCCCTTGAGGCCCTCTGCTGTTTGGCTTCCTGCAGAGGTGTTAATATCAGTTTACAAAACTTTCTTTCTTTCCTACACGTTTCTTTGGCCTTTTCCTCTGGTTCCCCCACTTGCTTATTCACACTGATTCTGGCTCCCACCTGCTCAGAAGTCACTTCTGGATGCTCTTTCTCAACTGCCTTGTGTTCTTCCCCATCCATCAGTGCCCTGTTACCCCTCTCTCAGGAGGGACAGCAGACCCCTCAGGAGTTGCAGTATGGGAGGTCTAGGTTGGATATTAGGTAGTGTTACCATATTTGAACATTCAAAAAAGAGGACATTCCACAGGTGTGTGTGTGTGTATTTGCACCAGTATCTACCAACTCGCGTTGTATTAATGTATTATACTGTTATATTTGCTGTGCGCTACATGTCGTCTATATTGAGGATATATAAGAAAAAGTGATATGGCCTCAAAAGTGAAGTTTAATTATTTAAAATTTACTGTACTTCTTTATATGTAGTGAGTCCTTTCCTTTCACCAGTTCTTCAGTTTTCTTTCTCCTCATGTGCCCACGCATACTTCTCTGTAGATCGCATTTTTCTCAGCAGCGACTGATTGCTCTTTAAGAAGGCATGAAAGTCTTTACAAGAAGTTTGTCTGAAGTTGTACTGTAAAGTAGAATTCCTTTCAGCGACTCAATATTCAAGTTGGTCCTTTCCTTTGTCCACTGGCTTTGCATTAGTGAAAAAATTCACTCTACATTTGCATTTTGAGAAGGAATAGCAAAGAAGAACTGTGCAATCTTTAACAATTCTGAATGACACTCAATGTTTTTGGATTTCTCAAAATATTTGGTCCACTTCTGGTGTGCTAGCAAATAATTAATGAACTCTTCATCACTGTTGCAACTTTCTGTAAACTTCTTCAGGTTGCTGAAAACACTTCACGTCATCAATTTGCACCCCCTTATCGATCAGGTACTTGATACAAGGTTCCACATCACACCAATTCGGTCTCACTCAGGGTAATCCACCTGAAACAAGAGAAGGCTTCCAGGGGTCTAAGCCACTTCTCCAAATATTCTAAGTATCTGCTGTACATATTATCTACTTCAGCACAGAATTTGTCACATCAATTCCTTCCATGTGCTTTTGTGCCAGTAGTCCCTTAACTTTCAGGGACATAAAGTTGTAAGTCTTCCATTCAAAAAGGATAGTGTGAACTGAGTTCAAACTTTTCAGCACTTCCACGACAGAATTGCTTTCCCTTTCGATTTCTTGGATGTAAGTTTGGAATACACTCATGAGTGAATGCATGTGCCAGAGGTAAATCTCACTTAATTCATACTCAAAAAATGTCTTAAGCACTATGGGTGGTTTGTCCTGTGACAGAAAGAATGACTTCAAGGCCGTAAACATCTGTATCAGCTTTGTAATGCCTGGAAATAATGACAGCCATCATGTCTTGCTATGAGAAAGCAGCTTTCTGTATTCAACATCAACAAACTCACAGTACTCCTTCAGCCACTCAGTTCGGGCAGTGTAGATATGAAAGTACTGGTAAATTTTAAAAATAATGTTCACAATGTCAATGTTCATTCTTTCTGCTGCATGGTGAACACAGTTATTCAAAATGTATGCTGGGCAACCTACACCAATTAATGTTCTCTTCTGCAACAACTTCTTGAAGTTTGCAAACACATTCTTTCCATCTTCATCACGCTGGAGTCCTCCAAACATTGTATTGCAGTTGTCACCTGTAAATGCAATACACTTCTCAAACAAACCATTTTTTTCAAGCGTTTCTTTTACGTAGTCAGCAATCGTGTCGGCAGTCTCATTAGGTGTGTTCTGGACCTCAATCAATTTTGACTGCAAACCAACATTCTTCCAGTCGAAATACTGAATAATTACTGGAAATATTTTCACTGACTGCTTCCATCTGTAGCAACTCCACAGTAAGCTATGTCATTTTCTTCAAACATTTTCAGAACAACATCAACAGAATGCAGTGCAAGCACAGAGATAACAATTGCTTCTGTCTTGGTTCTAGCACTTGAAAATTTCCATGCTACTTCACCTATTTACCGGTACTTAATATACAAATTTTACACAGCTGTTCGTAGATTACATTTGTATACATTTGGGGGCAGTTAAATTCCAAAAGAAACCCCTTATGTTTTTTTAGCGAATTTGACTAAATTGTCCATAGTCAAATTATTTCAATCAGATTGTCTCTTTGCCTGGATTATTTATAGACATTCCTTTGGAAAAGGGCCCATTTTCCTTTAGAATGGCTGCAAAGAAACCAAGAATTCTTTTTTTATAACACATTTTTTTTAAATTAAATCACTTGCTTATCTCCTTAAATGACACCTTCATTAACTCAGATTTCACCATTCCAAGTATTGTTCCAGGGATTTGACTGTCCCATTCCTATACTTTTCCCCCCTAATGCAGTAGTTTTTAATACACAATAATGTTAGCAACAAGACAAACAACACAAGACAAAACATAAAACACAATTTTTGTTTTGACAGCAGATTCATGGTATTTTGGGTTGCTCTTCATCTGGTACCAGGGTTTTTTTTGTTTTGTTTTTAAACTCCTGCCACTATGCCCTCAGGGCTTCCAACCTGTTTTTCAATTTTTTATCTGTTGCCTGCCTGCTTGTCTGGACCTGATCCTGCTTTCCTCGCTGAACTGTCCCTTTTCATGGACACAGCTTTTATCTCTTAGTGCCTTATTCTCAGCTTTTAAAGTCATATTTTCTCTTTCTTTTATGTTAAGTATGTCCAATATAACTATTACTGCTTTGTTTGTTTTGTCACCTTTCTGGTAATTCCACCTTTAACCAATTCTTCCTCTGGTTTGGCTGCAGCTTTTTTAACTGCTGCCTGCCGAGTTTTTACATGTTTATACTCTAAATATTCCCGAGGGCTGACTTTCGCCTCCACCTTTGATGCCATGGCTTTTAATCACCCTGGCTGCTGACCTTATTGGGAATGTACGTCTCCCCCCTTAAATACCGTGATCTCAGTTCCCAGGGCTGTCAGCCTTGATAGGGATGTAGGTCTCCCCCCTCTTGAATACCATGGTCTTAAGTTACACACAATTGCTGGCCCTGTTTTGGAGACTCATACCATACAAGGGTATATATGTCATGCCTGAGCAATATCTTTATACTCCTCCCTGGTCATTTGTCCAATCTTCCACTTCTTGTAAGCTTCTTTTTTGTGCTTAAAATCAGCAAGGATTTCACTGTTAAGCCAAGCTGGTCGCCTGCCATATTTACTAAAAAGAACAGGAGTGGGTTGTAGCCCACGAAAGCTTATGCTCTAATAAATTTGTTAGTCTCTAAGGTGCCACAAGTACTCCTGTTCTTTTTGCGAATACAGACTAACACGGCTGCTACTCTGAAACCTGCCATATTTACTATTCTTTCTACACATCGGGATGGTTTGTTCCTGCAACCGCAATAAGGATTCTTTAAAATACAGCCAGCTCTCCTGGACTCCTTTCCCCCTCATGTTATTCTCCCAGGGGATCCTGCCCATCAGTTCCCTGAGGGAGTCAAAGTCTGCTTTTCTGAAGTCCAGGGTCTGTATTCTGCTGCTTTCCTGTCTTCCTTGTGTCAGGATCCTGAACTCGACCATCTCATGGTCACTGCCTCCCAGGTTCCCATCCACTTTTGCTTCCCCTACTAATTCTTCCCTGTTTGTGAGCAGCAGGTCTAGAAGAGCTCTGCCCCTAGTTGGTTCCTCCAGCACTTGCACCAGGAAATTGTCCCCTACACTTTCCAAAAGCTTCCTGGATTGTCTGTGCACCGCTGTATTGCTCTCCCAGCAGATAT
>NW_020694722.1:95264-156959 GCF_002925995.2 Terrapene triunguis
TCGCGGGGCCGGGAGCCGGGGGGTGCGCCGGGCCGCCGGGGGCCGGCAGTGCTGGGCAGGCCGGGGGTGGTCGGCCGGGGGCCGGGGCCGGCACCCCAGGGCCCGAGCCGACCCAGGCTGGAGCCGCCGGGGGGGCCAGCCTGGGCCGCGCCTCCTCCCCCCACACTCCCCCTTACCTGCTTCAGGCTTCCCGCGAATTAAATGTTCGCGGGAAGCAGGGGAGGGGGCGGAGACTTTGGGGAGTGGGCGGAGTTGGGGCAGGGGCGTGGGCGGGGCTGGGGGCGGGGCCGGGGCCCCATGGAGTGTCCTCCATTTGGAGGCACAACATATGGTAACCCTAATAAAAGTAACTGCTTATTCTGGGAAAATTTATACCAGTGAAGGAGAGGTGCATTGCTAGCACCAACTATAAAAACACCACATACAGGCTCCCGTTCATTGTGGTGCCAAAGGAGGTGACACCAATTTTAGGCCTGACTGCCTGTGAAAAACTCAGTCTAATAAAATGGGTGCTCTGACTACAAGATCATACTGAACCTGGCTATGAGGCAATTGTTTGGGAATATCATGGTCTGTTCCAAGGGTTGGGTTGCTAGCAGGGTGAACATACAATTCAGATAAACAAGCAGGTCCCTCCACTTGTCCATTCATTGTGAAAGGTACTATTTGCACTCTGTGTTAAACCCAAGGCTGAACTCGCAAGGGTGGAAGTAAAGCAAGTAATACGAAAATTGAGGAGCCAACAGAATGGGTGAGCTCCCTAGTGATTGTGGAGAAAAATAATGGCCAGCTATGCATCTGCTTAGGTCAGAGAGACCTCAGTAAGGCTATACAAAGAGAACATTTCAAACTGCCCACCAGAGAAGAACTTATGACTCAGTTTGTGAATGCACAATATTTCAGTAAATTGGATGCATCCTCAGGATTTTGGCAGCTAAAATTCACTGAAGAAAGCTCAACACTATCACAGTTAATACCCCAGCTGGAAGACACAGATTCTTATCCTTACCCTTCAGCATTAGCACCAGAAGTGTACCACAAAGCCATAATATGATCTATGACCATATTAACAGTGTCAACAGCTCAATGGATGACATCATCATCTGGGGCCGAACTTTGGGAAGGCTTGGATGCCATTAGAGCAGCAAACTGGAAACTAAACAGGGAGAAATATGTTTTAGGGGGTTAGAAAACTGACTTTTGTTGGAGATACTATTTCCAATGAAGGTGTAAAACTTGATGAGAGGAATGTTTCAGCCATTGAAATGATGCGATGTCCACAATCAAAGAAAGATGTCCCATTGTTCCTGGGAATGGTTAATTATCTTGGAAAATTCACACCTAATCTACCTACAAACGCAGCGGCTTTGAGACAACTCCTAGAAAATAAAAAAGAATGGTACTGGGGTGCAGAACAGGCAGAATCAAGGGAAAGTTTGATACAACAACTCATACAAGAACCAGTGTGGCAGTTCTATCATAGAATCATAGAATATCAGGGTTGGAAGGGACCTCAGGAGGTCATCTAGTCCAACACCCTGCTCAAAGCAGGACCAATCCCCAACTAAATCATCCCAGCCAGGGTTTTGTCAAGCCTGACCTTAAAAACCTCCAAGGAAGGAGATTCCACCACCTCCCTAGGTATCCCATTCCAGTGTTTCACCACCCTCCTAATGAAAAAGTTTTTCCTAATATCCAATCTAAACCTCCCCCACTGCAACTTGAGACCATTACTCCTTGTTCTGTCATCTGGTACCACTGAGAACAGTCTAGATCCATCCTCTTTGGAACCCCCTTTCAGGTAGTTGAAAGCAGCTATCAAATCCCCCCTCATTCTTCTCTTCTGCAGACTAAACAATCCCAGTTCCCTCAGCCTCTCCTCATAAGTCATGTGGGAAGCCCCCTAATCATTTTTGTTGCCCTCCGCTGGACTCTTTCCAATTTTTCCACATCCTTCTTGCAGTGTAGGGCCCAGAACTGGACACAGTACTCCAGGTGAGGCCTCACCAATGTCGAACAGAGGGGAACGATCACGTCCCTCGATCTGCTGGCAATGCCCCTACTTATACAGCCCAAAATGTCGTTAGCCTTCTTGGCAACAAGGGCACACTGTCGACTCATATCCAGCTTCTCGTCCACTGTAACCCCTAGGTGCTTTTCTGCAGAACTGCTTCCTAGCCATTCGGTCCCTAGTCTGTAACAGTACATGGGATTCTTCCGTCCTAAGTGCAGGACTCTGCACTTGTCCTTGTTGAACCTCATCAGGTTTCATTTGGCCCAATCCTCTAATTTGTCTAGGTCCCTCTGTATCCTGTCCCTACCCTCCAGTGTATCTACCACTCCTCCCAGTTTAGTGTCATCTGCAAACTTGCTGAGAGTGCAGTCCACGCCATCCTCCAGATCATTAATGAAAATATTGAACAAAACTGGCCCCAGGACCGACCCTTGGGGCACTCCGCTTGATACTGGCTGCCAACTAGACATGGAGCCATTGATCACTACCCGTTGAGCCTGACGATCTAGCCAGCTTTCTATCCACCTTATAGTCCATTCATCCAGCCCATATTCTTTAACTTGCCGGCAAGAATACTGTGGGAGACCGTATCAAAAGCTTTGCTAAAGTCAAGGAATAACACATCCACTGCTTTCCCCTCATCCACAGACCCAGTTATCTCCTCATAGAAGGCAATTAGGTTAGTCAGGCATGACTTGCCCTTGGTGAATCCATGCTGACTGTTCCTGATCACTTTCCTCTTCTCTAAGTGCTTCAGAATTGATTCCTTGAGGACCTGATCCATGATTTTTCCAGGCAGATCTATTAAAATGTCAACAGATGCTTCACAGTCTGGGTTAGGTGCAATTAATTTACAGTAGCATGCAAATTGTTGGCAACCAGTGGCATACACATCCAAATCACTGACTGGGGCGGATACTAGATATGCACAGATTGAGAAAGAGCTTTTAGGAATATTGTTTGCCTGTGAGAGATTCAATCAATGTATTTATGGCCAGACAGCAGATACTGAAATGAACCACGAGACTCTATGGCAAACCATAAAATATCTGTATCTTAAGGATTCAAAGAATGATGATAAAGCTGTGAAAGTATGACTTGGTTGTGATCTACACACCCGCTAAATATATGTTCCCTGAAGATGCACTTTCCAGAGCCCTGACTACCACTACCAAACCAGAGAAGCCTTTAGAAATAGAGTTGCAAGCCTATATATATCAGACTGTTAAGTCAATGCCAGTACTCTACAGGAAACTGCAACTAATAAGAGAGGAAATGGAGAGAGATGAATTATTGGTGATCCTTAAAGAAGTGATAATTAAAGGGTGTCCTGGAGACATAAACATTTGCTGTTCAAGAATGAGAGACTATTGGAACTGCAGACATGGACTTACTGTGATAGATGGGGTGATATTCAAGGGCAAGAAGGCTGTAATACCAATGAGCCTCCAGAAAGAAATGCTACAGAAGATCCATGAGGGTCATTTAGGAATTGTGAAGTGCAAACAGTGAGCACAAGAAGTGTTATATTGACCGTGGATCAATCAAAACATTAAAATGCTTGAAATAGAAGCCATGCCAAGAGGCAGAGCCTCTGAGACCTCACCCAGTTCCACAAAGGCCTTACGAGAAGGTCGGCACTGACTTATTTCCCTGGGAATCAAAGAATTATTTAATAGTCACAAATTATCATTCTCTGTATCCAGAAATTTGCACACTAAATCAGTGATAGCCGGCATGAAGGGAATCTTTTGCAGACATGAAATTCCTGATGAAGTCTTTAGCTGATAATGGGCTGCAGTTTTCCAATGCAGATTTTGAGCAATTTGCCATAGATTGGGATTTTCATCACAAAACATCAAATCCAAATTACCCCTAATTTAATGGACATGTAGAAAGTTCTATGTGGATGGTAAGGAACCTTATGAAAATGATTTTCAATGGTGGGGATGATTTTCATAAAGCTTTATTGGTTTACCAAAGTACAGCTCTGGAGAATGGTTCTTCTCCAGCTCAGCTGTTAATGGGAAGAAGGATCAGATCTAATTTACCAATCACTGATAACTTGCTAAAATCTCATAATAATTAAACCATACAAAAGAGAAAAGAAAATGAGAAGTGGAAGCAGAAATATTATTTTGAGAAAAGGGCCCATGATCTCCCATCTCTTAACCCAGGTGATAGAGTGTGCCTGAAGAATCACATCTCTAATGCATTGGGCCAAAGGATTGCCATTAAAGAACAGCTGCATCCAAGGTTTAAAACCACAGAAACCAAGGGGACACATTTTGGCGTAATAGAAGGGATCTAAGACTAATCCCAGAAAGCTCCAAAATATTGACAGTACATGTGGACTCTGGCATTTCCCAATTGACTGATCATTTATCTGCAATGGACAAAGGAGAAACTGGCAAGCAAGAAGAGAACAACTCAGATTATAATGAAGGTCTGATTCTGAGAAAATCATAGAGGGAGATTAAACATCCTGAAAGACTCTGAGACTTGCTAACCTGTCTGGAGAAGGGGTGTTTGAGGAAAGTGAGTGGCAAAGACTAACTCCAGAGTGATGTGGTGGTAACCTCTCATCTCTAGATGGTTAACATGTTGGGATTATGGAAATTTACTAGACAGGTGGAGAATTTAATGTATGTGTTATTACATAGTTGTTAGTTGTTTACATATGGGTATATAAGAATTAATGTTTTTTTTTCCAGGAGGGAAGATGTAGAGATATGTTTGTGCAAGGCTAATTTAGAGACGCTCACTCATAAAGGTCCGTATTATGAACACAGGAATTTTGAATCATGCCTGGTAGCTGGGTGAAGAACACAGTGTTGCTGTGCCCAGCAGTTCACCACAGACACTGTCTAGTTTGTTTGTAATAAATGTTTTATTCCTTTCTCACTCACTGGTTTGTTGTTTAATGAAACCCATGATAATTACAGCGGTGCTTGGAAGGGGTGGGGGAGTTGGGTCCCCAGGACTCTTCCCCCCTCTCGCACACACACTCCCTGCTGGGTGGGGTTGGCAGGGCCTGCAGAGCAGCAGAACTGGCAGTAAACCTCCTGCTGAGCTGCATGGGGCAGTTCCCCTCTTGAAGCTCTGGCCCCCAGCTCTCTGCAGACTCAGGCAGGTGTTGATGGGACCATTAAACCCAGGGCACGATTCTGAGCTTTTCTCCTCACACATGAAACCAGGAAACATATGGGTTTTTTTAATGCAAGACAAGAGTCTGCTGGGCCCCCGAGCACAGGCCTACAGTGTCTTGACCTTAATACTGCCCTCTAGCAATTTATGTCATTCCCAAGTGACCTTGGATGGGCTCAGAAAGGAGGTCTCTTTAGAGGGAAGGTGTCTGTTGTTATGCTTCTGGCACACACAGAGAGTGATATAAACATAAATCCTCTGGCTGGAAGGCTGCAGTGTAACATGGCTTTATTGCTTAGAATCTAGAACGACAACATACAAGGACCCAAAACAGAGAGAGACAAAGCAGGCTGCTCTCTAAGGCAGAGGCCTAGGTCATCCCACCTTGCTCTAGGCTGCTCTCTGTACATCTGCCTGCTGCTGGACCCAGATCACACACTTCCCTATAAAGCCCACTGACTGCCAGCAGAACCAGGAAAACCCCCACAGCATTTACAGTGACATTCAGTTTTCAAACCACCACATGCATGATGGATGGGCTTGTAGGGAGCTGGAAGTGAAACAGAAATAGATTCACAGATGTTAAGGCCAGAAGAGCCCATTGTGTCCATCCAGTCTGACACTGTGTGCATAGGCCAGAGAATTGATGGCAGGATGTCTAAGGCTCTGAGCAGAGCTGAGACAGCTCCTTCTGTCCCCCCTGTGTACCTTGCTGTCATAACTATAAAGGGAAGGATAACAGCCCTCCTGTGTACAATACTATAAAATCCCTCCTGGCCAGAGACATCAAAATCCTTTTACCTGTAAAGGGTTAAGAAGCTCAGATAACCTGGCTGAGTCCTGACCCAAAGGACCAATAAGGGGACAAGATACTTTCAAATCTTGGTGGGGGGAAGGCTTTTGTTTGTGCTCTTTGTTTTTGGGGGTTGTTTGCTCTTGGAACTAAGAGGGACCGGACATCAATCCATGCTCTCCAAATCTTTCTGAACAAGTCTCTCATATTTCAAACTTGTAAGTAACAGCCAGGCAAAGTGTGTTAGATTTATCTTTGTTTTCTCAATTTGTAAATGTTCCTTTTTGCTAGAGGGTTTACCTCTGTTTGCTGTAACTTTGAACCTAAGGCTAGAGGGGGTTCCTCTGGGCTCTTTGAATCTGATTACCCTGTAAAGTTATTTTCCATCCTGATTTTACAGAGATGATTTTTACCTTTCTTTCTTTAATTAAAAGCCTTCTTTTTAAGAACCGGATTGATTTTTCCTTGTTTTAAGATCCAAGGGGATTGGATCTGGATCCACCAGGAATTGGTGGAGGGCAAGGGGAGGGGGGAATGATTAATTCCTCCTTGTTTTAAGATCCAAGGGGTTTGGATCGGTGTTCACCAGGGAATTGGTGGAGGAGTCTCTGAAGGCTACCCAGGGAGGGAAAGGTTTTGGGGGGGGAAGACAGAGTTTCCCAAATGACTCAAACTATTTGGGTGGTGGCAGCAAAAGCAGATCTAAGCTGGTAGTTAAGCTTAGAGGTTTTCATGCAGGTCCCCACATCTGTACCCTAAAGTTCAGAGTGGGGAAGGAACCTTGACACTTGCTATAAAATCTACTGATGTGATGGTCTCCTATTGATATCAAGGGTTGGGGAGCAGGCATTTGACAGCGCCCCCTGGGGTCTCTGACAGCCACTGCAAGCCCTGTCTATATCACTTGGCAGCATCACTTACAGAGGTGGGTGACTTCTGGCCAAGCCGACCCTGTAGAGAGGTGCCCAGATGGAACCACTGGCCAGAGTGTGAGACGGGTCCCTTCTGTCTGTCACAGCCTCAGCTGCACAGCCTGACTCTTTAGTTCACACTATAGAGCCTCATGCCATGAACTGTGGAGAGCCCTGGGTCACGCATCTGCTGTGTTATCCAAGGTGGTGTCAGGCACTGAACCAGGCCCCTTCTGCAGGGGTGGACAGCAGGGTGGGTACCACTGGGGTTACCTTGGAAGAGGCCCTGCTCTGCTGCAGGCTCACCCTGCACTGGTATCGGGGGGCATCTGCACCAATGGATGGTCAGAGAACCAACAAGGGGAGGAAATGGAGGCGGATACCCAGCACGTCCCGGTGATGGAAATTCCTAGTGCCAGGCCTGGGCAGGTGGCAGAGCAGCCTGGGAGGGGTGAAATCCTCTCCTGTCCCTGGGGACCTGCTCTGCCTGGGAGCAGAGTGGGTCGGGTCAGACAATGGATGGGGCATGTTCCCTGCACTGCCAGCTCCTCAGGCAGTCTGGGGAGTGTTAACCATCCCTGCTCTCTCCTACAGGTCCCTGCCCGGGATGTCCCCATGGCGATGCAGTGGCAGCTGTGTGTGTGCAGCCTGGGGATCTTCCTCTTGGCGTCATGTTCTCTCTCTGGTAAAAACGTTTGAATCTCAATTATTTCCCTCCCTGTCCCTTATGTACGCTGCCCCCTGCAGGCTGGGGTAGGGGGATCTGAGGCCCAAATACACCCCCGCTCCCTGGGACCTCCTCAGTTCTGCACAGTAAAAGGGGCCAGGCCCAGGAGGCTGTGGGGAGGGGATGACATTAGGGTGACCAGGGCGTGTCCTAGCTCTGGGTGGCAGGATTGTCAGATCTTGCAGCAAGAGAGAGGCTTCCAGACCCCCCGACACTGATCCCTTCCTGTACTGCCACGGGACCCGAAGGCACCGTGCTGCTAGACCTGCCCCACTGCGGACCTGGATTCTCATGGCCTGCAAGGCTGAGATCTTCACAGCTGCCTAAGGGAAGGGAGTGTCCAGTTCCCATTGGGATGAAGGGGAGCTTCAGCATCGCCAGCCCCGAACCTTCAAACACTATGAGTCAGGCCTCAAAAATCAGGAGATTGGCAGAAAAATCATAAGATTTAAAAAACCAAAACAAAACAAAACCACTTTTGGGGGTCTTCTTATTTCCCTTGTGTTTTGAGTCTTTGGTCACACTCAGGTCATATTTTAAAGCTTTTCTCTGCAACTATTAGAGCTAGAAACTGCTTTTTTAAAAATGAAAACAGATTCTCACAGAATCACATGCCTTCAGGAGCTGGGGCTTTATGAAAAACACTTAGTAGCCCAAGAGCTGGCAACGCTGGTATGAAAATCTCCTTGTTGGCTTTGAAAATCTGCCCTTTATCCCTCCCCACCTGTAGCCACACAGTGAGTGTCAGGTGCTGTAGCTCAGTCGTCATTCCTCTACATGCCCCATGTTGGGACAAAGGACCATGGAAACCCTTCAGACACAGCTATTCTAGATTCATAAATCACCTTCAAACATTTAATTTCCTCCAGACACCGATCACCAGAACAGTGAATCCTCATCTGAGCCAGTTTCTGTTTTGGGTATTGAATCCATGGAAGGGACGTGCAGCAGCCCAAAGGTCCATCAAAGTCCCGATACCCTCAGGCCAGGCAGAAGCCCTCTGAGGTGATCGCTCAGCAGCCATTGTGGGGCTATGTGGATCTGAAACTGATTCATCAGAGAAGTTGCTCCCAGCTTGTAACTGAATGCCATGGGTCTGTGCAGGGCACTATGAACTGGCAGGTGGCTTCCAGCTGGGACCATCCCTTGCCAACAGAGTGCAAGACAGGCACCTTTGGAGGAGTTTCCAGAGGATTGTAGGACAGCATTGGAGGACTAGCTTGTGCCAGCTGTGGTCTGACTGTACTGCTCTGCGTCCACACTGAGAGTAAGTCAGTTAAGCTACACATGGCTCAACCTTGGGAACCTTCTGCTATGAGCAATACACGACTGAGGGAATTTTGTTTAGCTCAGTGATGCCATCTCCTCTCACTCACTGTGTGTCTGTACGGCTGGACCCTGACTCAGTGACGCCCTCTCCTCATTCCTCTCACTCACTCTGCTCCTGGGGTTGTCTATTTCAGAGAAGTTCTCCCTGGCTGGCTCCCCACGCCCCGTGGTGGGGGTAGTTGGCCAGGATGTGGTGTTACCCTGCCAGCTCTCACCCCCAGTCCGGCTGCCCAGCATGGAAGTGCTGTGGAGGAAAATTGGAACAGTATTTATCACGGTTCACAAGTACTCGGATGAGGGTTCTCAGGACCTGCCGGGGAAGAGTTACCAGAACCGGACGGAGCTGTTCCCACAGGAGTTCAGCAGCGGGAACGTCTCCCTGAAGCTGAAAGGGCTCCAAGGGGCAGATGCTGGGACATACCATTGCTTTGTGAGGAACCCAGAATGGAGCCAGGAAGCCACCACTGAGTTACGGGTCGCAGGTGAGATGCGGCACTAAGGGGCACTGTGTCTGGGCAGCCAGAGCTTCTGTACCCTGGAGGTGAGGGGGGTCCCCAGACTGAGCTCAGAATGGCAGTCCTGTGCTGCAGGGAGCTGTGTGCAAGACTCAGTAGGGGGCGCTTTCCCCTCACACTCAGCGCTGACCCCACTGTGATGCTAGCAGGGTCAGTGCTGCATTAAACAATCTCTTTTCAGTGAGATTTAAAGCTACAGTTCTCAGCTCTCATGCTCATTGCGGTGCTGTTTGAGGGAGTGGGACCTTTACCCCCATGTTCTGCCCATATCCCAGCTCAGGTGATAATTATGTTCGGTCTCCCTGAAACTCCCCCTGCTGTGTCCAAGGGCTGGGATATTGTTTGTTATTCCCTGGGCACTGACCCTATGTTCAGTGCTGCACAAGGACAGTGGAAGGGACGGTCTCTACCCATTGAGATCACTGAGTAACGTAGCCCCAGACAATGCAGTTCAGAAACACCAAGCCCCAGGTGAGGGGCCCTCCTGTGATAATACAGAGTGTTGAGGTTATTTTAAATCCTCTCCCATCTTTGGTGGCTCCTAATGCAAAGGCTCCGCAGGAAATGTGTGCTTTTAGGGAGAGATTTAAATAAGGGGAGGGTGGTTGTGTGCAGCACAGGAAGAGAAATCCAGATATGATGGCTTGGCCCTTGGGCACCATTCCCAGTATGAGAGAAGGACACCAGAGAGGACAGTATGTGGAAGGGAGGCACAGGAGGAGTAGGAGCAGTGATGTAGGTGGGGTCACCATCCTTCACTTCCTGCTCTGTACTGAAAGTGCAGTGATCCTGACAGCTGCTAGGCTCCACCTCAGAAGTGGCTGCATTTCAGCAGCAGGTGCAGCGATCTCTGTGTAGCAGTTTCACACTGCACATTCCTCAGTGAGACTTCAGGGCAAAGTGCTCTATGGAAAGGCAAGACAATCCCCCAAACTGGTGGTTATTCTAATACTTAGATTCACCAAGTCAGCAACAAAACAGCTTCCACAACACCTTAGTGATTACCCAGAAGCCCAAAACAGAGTTCCCTTAAAATAATCCAGCCTTGAACTCCCACTCAGACAGCCAAGTCAAATATGAGGATGACTGAAAATCTTGTTCATCATATAAAAGGTTCTACCAATCCCAAAGGATCAGACACATTACCCACCATATTAATGAATATTTCAGATTTTACCCAAATACACGTGTACAGACAATTCTTATTAACCAAACTAAAATTTATTTAAAAAGAAAAGAGAGTATTGGTTAAAAGATCATTATACACAGAGACTTGGATAACATTTTTAGGTCAGTTTCGTAGCAGAGATGTTGAGCTTTACAGTTGCAAAGTATTCTTCCAGAATTAGTCCATAGGTAACGATCCAGATGGGACTGGAGACCTCAGTCTTGTGACTCAAACTTCCCCTGATGAAGCTTAAGCAGATCTGTGAGAACAGGATCAGGGCCCAAGTGTTCCTTTTATAGTTCTTTAGCAGCCTCTTGACAGCATGCAGTCCTTGGGTGAACAATAGTGGCTTTGGAGTAACCTACTGTTTCCTAAGCACCACCGGTAATTAGCTGCATGGATTAACACAAGGCACCTGCCCATCTCCTGCCATTTGCAGGTAGTTTATTACATATTTCAAAGAGAAATGAAGACAGTGCTATTAGTGCATTCACAGTTCATCTAAATGTTAACATCTTCTTTCATCTCTGATTAACAGAATACAGTGATAGACAGGAACTGTTTGGTTACATTGTCAACCTCTAACAATATCTATGTAAACACATAAAAACACACAGTCATTCTCTACTACTGCGTTTCTAAAGGTTGAATCTGGGTCAATTAGCCTGCTAGTTGTGTAACCCTTTCTAGCCCTGTGTCACAGAGACAGTGTTATTTGATTTCTCCAATCGTCAGGATGAGGGATCCCACGGAGACTTTGCACATAAGGGAGTGGAGCTTTCCAGTCACAGACCTCTATACCCAGAGGTAGCTGGGGAATCACATGGGTGCTACCAAAGACATGATTTCCTGATACACACACTCCCTGTCTCTCCCTGCAGCAGTGGCTCCCGTGTTCATTGAGGTGCTGGGCCCCCAGGACCAGGGGATTGGGCTGGCCTGTAGAACCGCAGGCTGGTTCCCCAAACCCAAACTCCAGTGGGTTGGAAAGAACGGGCAGAACCTGGCGATGGAGATTGTGACCGATGTGACTCAGGACAGGGAGAACCTATATAGTGTTGTGAGTCACGTCACTGTCACAGAAGGGGAAGACAATGGAGACATCAGCTGCATAGTGCGGAATGGCCTGCTGGAGACTGAGCGACAATCGGCCATTCACCTCTCACGTGAGTCCCCCCGTGCTGAAAGGATTACCACAAGAGTGGGGGGGGGGGGTTGGGTTACTTAGGAATTGCACTTGACTTGGGAATTGAAGCTAGACAAATTCAGACTAGAAATAAGGTGCAGATTTTAACAGTGTGGGGAATTAACCAATCGAACAACTGACCACGGGACGTGGTGGATTTTCCATCACTTGGAATCTTTCAATCCAAACTGGGTGTCTCTTTCTCTAAGATCCGCTCTAGCAGGAACAGAAGTTCTGGGCTGGATGCAGAGATCCATGGGAGAGGGTCTCTGGCCCAGGTTATACAAGAGGAGCCTGTATGGTCATAATGGCCCTTCAGGTCTTAACATCTGTGAATTCATGAACTCATAACACACTGGGGCCAGCTTGGAAAACAATTGTTCTCTGCTGAACTTATCTGGACTGGACGTGGTGACTGAGAACTGGCAGCTGTGTGACAGTGACCATCCGAACAGCCAGCTGGTGCAGGCAGGGCTGGGCAGGCTGGGTGGAGCCGCTGGCAGTTGGCTTGTAACAGTGGGTGGAATTTGGGCAGAGCAGAGTCCTGGTTCTTGGAACAGATGCTGCATTGGCTTCTCCAGTTTCAATGCCTCCATTTGCGGCTGTGATTTGAGTGTGGAGGGGACATTTCCTTCCTGTTTATTTCTGGGGCTCTCTGAGCCCTGACTCAGCTGTCAAACCAAGTGGCAAACACCGTTCTCCAGCTCCAGGATGGAACCGTGCTCCTAACGCACTGCACTCTCTGTTTGCCAGGTGACATCTTCCCCCGTGTTTCTCCCTGGCTGGCTGCATTCTGGGTATTGTTCACTCTGGTTCTCATTGCTACTGGAGCTTGTGCATATCTTGGATACGCAGGTAATGGGAATGTGTTATTTGCATGTTTAGAGCCCGGCCCTAGAGAGCAGTGGGCTGAGGCATGGGAATGTCTTATTGTTCAGATATTTACCTTGTGTTGGTTTTAGGAAATAAACCAAACTATCAAACACACTGGGGTGCCCGGCCTCAGCTGTATTAGCGTATTGCTCAGTGTTTCCCTTTCCTTCCATATCTCACTGCAATGTCTGATTCTCTGTCTCACAGCGAAGAAAAAGGCCTCTCAGAAGAAACTCTCCAAAGAAGAGGCTCTGTTAAATCTTGGTAGGTCTCCTGTTCTATTCTTGCTCTGTCTGTTGAGATGTGTGAGCTCTGTGACTGCTTTGTGTTATCAGGGCAATGAAGGGGATAGAGCCAGGAGGTCTCTGCCTCCCCACATTCTCACACACCCTGATGATAACAGGTTGGCAAATGTGTATTTTGCAGTGGAAACCCAATGTTCAGTGCTCATGAGATTCCCTGTATGTGGGTGGGGCAGGGAGATTTTGCCACTCTTACCCTGGGCAATTGGTCGGTGGCTGTATTCTGTATAAAGGAAATGACACTGCAAGGTCAATGACGCTATGTGAGATGATTTCATCCCTGTTATTGTTGAATGAACAGGACACAGGGAGGGTCATTAACCATTGGAGCAAGCTCCCAGGGGTGGTGTTGAATTCTCCATCTCTTGATGGCGTCAAATCTGGACTAGGCACCTTTCTGGAAGCTGCTGTAGCCAAACCTGAGTTATTGGTCTCAGTGCAAGGGGAACTGGGTGAGATTCTCTAGCCTGTGATATATAGCTGTAGATGATTAAATGGCCTTGTCTGGTCTTCAATTCTATGAATCTGTGATGTTCCCTCTCTCGAGATGTGCTAATAGACACAGCAACACTGTTTTTTTTAGAAGTCCACACATCTAATTTATTTCACTGTGAACTTTTTTATATGTAAGAACAATATTGGTTTGCATTGTGATGGTGCTGAGTGGTGCTGACCCGTTCTGCTGGGCACAGTGCACACATGTAGGAAATACAGATGAAAGATGGAGAGACTGGATAAAACATGCCAGCACAGTGACTGGGATCCTCATAACAAGGACAACCTGGAAAAGCCCTGAGGATCCCCCTCTTTCATCTCCTTTGCCCTCTGCCATGCCTCCTTGCAGCCACCATTCCTCCAGCTGTTCTGTAACTAGCCACAGGGGTCGCTGTTGAGTAATTAACCCCACCACATGGTTCTACTGCCCTGCTGCACCAGCCCAAGGCCTGCTCTACACACAGTCCTGCACCAGTTTAACTCAAGGTGTGTTTAGAAACCTAATTAGTTAAACTGGTTCAAGCGTGTGTGTAGAAAGGGGCTAAGGAGTGAGAGACTCCCCAGGTCTTCTGCCTGTTGGTGCATATCACTTACCGCCAGCCCTGCTCCTGTCAACCCTGCCGGCCCCTGAACTGGGTCTGGGAGTGCGGGTATGGGATGTCTGTGACTAATCCCAGTCATTAGGCAGTGTACAGCACCACACAGTTTGTGTCTCTGGGCCTGACTCTTTTCTATTTCCATTTCAGAGACTGAGAAGAGGACCTGGGAAGCAGGTAATTAGCTTAACCGTGGTCCCCTAGTAAATGTGTGTCTGAGCTTCCATGGTATAATGAGATAGAAAAATCATCACATGCTCTGTATGGACCTTAGTCACTTTCATGATCATTTCCCCCTGCCCTCGAAATAAAAAAAAGCACTGGAGAGTTGGCAGCTCACATTTCAGCTTTAATAACAGAGAGTGAATTCAAAGCATATGGAATGATGGGACTCAGGCTAGGTCTACACTGCCCAATGGTTCAGATTATGGGGGTGTTTCACCGTGCCTCAGTGGGTCACAGCTGAGAATACCATATTCAAGACAAACTGCTGAGAAATGGTGCAACCCCACCCCAAACTGGTAGTTATTCTTCCATAAGATATACCAAACCACTAACACAAGTACACTTCTGTCTCATCACACTGGTTAACAAGAAGTCAGAAATGCAGTCTCCCTAGCTATCCCAGCCCTTCTTTCACCACCCAGACACTAGATTTAATACTGAGTGGTTATTTAAAACCAAATTTCATCAAACAAAGTGTTCTTCAAGTCCCAAGAAATCAGCCACATAACCAGGTCAATATACAACTCAGATCTTACTCAATGATCTCGCTGTTGCCAATCCTTTAGTATCTAACATCAAAGGTTTATTTAGAGGAGAAAAGAAAGAGGAGAAAGTTATAATGGTTAAGGAAAACAAATACTGTGACGGATTGGATCACAGAACCCCCCTTGGGAGCTGCCAACCGATGTGCCAAGACTACTTCTATCCCTGTTTTCCCTGCCAGCTCAGGACTCCAGCACCTAGTCTTGCTGAGCCAGACACTCCCGTCTGCTCCAACACAGACCCAAGGTCTGAATTACTTGCCCCAAAGCTGCAGGTTTACCTGAAAACAGCTCACAGAAGTGTACTTGTCTTTAGCACCCAGATGCCCAACACCCAATGGGGTCTAAACCCAAATAAATCCATTTTACCCTGTATAAAGCTTATACAGGGTAAACTCATAAATTATTCACCCTCTATAACACTGATAGAGAGATATGCACAGTTGTTTGCGCCCCCAGGTATTAATACATACTCTGATTTAATTAATAAGTAAAAGTAATTTTATTAAATACAGAAAGTAGGATTTAAGTGGTTCCAAGTAGTAACAGACAGAACAAAGTAAGTCACCAAGCAAAATAAAATAAAATGTGCAAATCTATGTCTAATCAAACTAAATACAGATAAGACCCTCACCAGTTCCAGAATGCTCCCTTTTACAGGCTAATCTCCTTTTAGCCTGCGTCCAGCAATCACTGACACCCCCTGCAGTTACTGTCCTTTGTTCCAGTTTTCCTCAAGTATCCTGGGGGGTGGAGAGGCTCTCTCTTTAGCCAGCTGAAGACAAAAATGGAGGGGTCTCCCAGGGGTTTAAATAGACTTTCTCTTGTGGGTGGAGACCCCCTCCTCACTCCTATGCAAAGTCCAGCTCCAAGATGGAGTTCTGGAGTCACCTGGGCAAGTCACATGTTCATGCATGACTCACAGTCTTTGCAGGTAGAAGCCATTGTCCACATGGTATCTTGTATGTCTCCAGGAAGACTTCTTATGTGGATTGGAGCATTCCAAGATGCATTTTTCCCCAAGTGTTTCCTGATCGGGTACTTAACCTTGCGAATTCCTTCCTAAAGAAGCTGACCAAATGCCTCACAAAGCTTACTTAGAAATCAAGCAAGCATACAACCAATATTCTTAACCTCAAGTACAAAATGATATATGTGTACAAATAGGATGAATAGATATAGTAGACCATAACCTTTACAGAGATATGTTACATGGCACAGGCAGCACAAAACATATTCCAGTTATGTCATATTCCCAAAAAGCCTTATGGGAGGTACCGTCACAAATACATACACTCATTGCAAAATTCTTGGATCAGGTTTGTAGCAGTGGTGGAATAAACTGATGGCTTGTAAAAGACTACCAAAAGATTGGAAGTTCCTCAGTCCATTGCTTTGAATGCTCTTTTTAGTGTAAGTCCATAGTCCAGAGATCAGGGCAGGAAAAAGGCCAATTGGAGATGCTTATGGTTTTTTTTATATATATATATCTTCTCCCATGTGGAGGGAAAATTTTCAGTCTTCATTCCTGGAAAAGTACAGGCACAAGATGGAGTCCAGGTCACATGACCAAGTTACATGCCCTTTCATGCTTTGATGAGTCATAGCAGGAGCCATTACCCATATTCTGGCTGAAATGTCCTCAAGAAGGCCCACCAGGTGGGAATAAGCTTCTTCTATGGCCCATTGTGTTAGTTAATGGGCCATAAACTTGAATGGTCCGTTCACAATGTGCTGTCCAGTCCTATCTTCCACACCTGCACCCTCTCACACATGATACATGCGAAGTCACTGGTAGGGGCTCTGGAATTGAGCTGTGCAGGGTGTTCCCATGGGATAAACACCACCACTGACTGTAGCCTCCTGCTATCCCAGTCCTGGACTCCCTCCCCCAGCCTCAGCTCTGTTTGTATCCCTCAGTTCCCATGAACAGCTTCCCTCCTACTCCAGCCCTCCGCTCCTTAGTCCTGTCCAGCTTTCCCTCCTCTTAGTCTAAGCCTGGGCCCCAAATGAACAGAGACTCCAAACACTGCTATGTTCTGTATGGGCTGTGTGAGATGCACTCTGATCAGCCCCACCAGCCACATTGTTCTCACAAGAGCTGGGGCAGGACCTTGACCCCACGACTCTAGGGGTGGACAGTAACCCCAGTGCCACACAGCCTCACGGACTCTTCCCAGCTAAGTTCCTTCCAACCACTGACCCTAGAGTTACACACTTTTGCAGACTAGCACCACAAAGGGGTTGCCCGACACAGAAATAGGAGATCTGATGCCGGGTGACAGGCTGCAGCAGTGCAGGCCTCTCTCTTCATAACACATGTTCAGTTGTGATGCTCCCTCCCTTCATTCCTGTTAGTGTCATCAGTGGGGGATGCAACCCTCCCTACAATAACCTGGGGAGCCGCCCCCCATAATTCCTTTTTGGGTCATGAGTCCTACAATTACAACATGGTGAAATTTCAGATTAAAATGGCTGAAATAATGAAATTTACAATTTTTAAAATCCCATGACCATGAAATTGACCAAAATGGACTGTGAATTTGGTAGGGCCCTACTCCTTTGGTACAGTAACTCCTCCCTTAATGTTGTAGTTATGTTCCTGAAAAATGCGACTTTAAGCGAAATGATGTTAAGCGAATCCAATTTCCTCATAAGAATTAATGTAAATGGGGCGGGGGGGGGGGGGGGGTTAGGTTCCAGGGGAAAAAAATTTCACCAGACAAAAAACTATATATTATATAGATATACACACATTATATGTTTTAAACAAACAATTTAATACTGTTCACAGCTATGATGATTGTGAAGCTTGGTTGAGGTGGTGAAGTTAGAGGGTGGAATAGGGAGGGATATTTCCCAGGGAATGCCTTGCTGCTAAATGATGATCTAGCACTCCGCTGAGCCCTCAAGGATTAACACATTGTTGTTAATGTAACCTCTCGCATAAGGCAGCACGAACACGAGGGAGGGGAGACAGCATAGCAGACAGAGACAGACACACACCTTGTGTGTGGGAGAAAGAGAGAGATGCACACTGCCCCTTTAAGTAAGCTGACCCACTCTTAAGTGCATTGTCTTTTTAAGTGGATCAGGAAGTTGAGACAGCAGCTGTTGACCCAAGCTCTCTCTGTCTCTCTCCCTCCGTGTCCCCTCCCTGCTCTATACTGAGAAGGAGTAAGCGGGGTGCAGGAGCAGGGGGAGGGGGCACCCTGACATTTACCCCCTCCTTTCCCCCCTGCACAGCAATCAGGAATCTCTGGGAGCAGCTCCAAGACAGAGGGCAGGAGCAGCACATGGCAGTGGGGGGAGAGATGGCGTAGCCAGTGCTTCCTTTTCTCCAACTTCTCTATTGCCCAGTCCTGCAACGACTGGGGTAGATCCACCTGACACCCTTCTCTTGGACAGAGGAATGCTCAACCCCTCTCCGGTTCTCAGACTTACTGCGGCTGAGAGTGGGCACACTTTCATACTCACACACGTACGTCCAGACTGGCCATGTCTGTGTATAACGTCCAGAGAAGGGGGAGAGGTGGACAGGAGATTATCCTGTATAGTTTGTCCAGAATCTCCAACTTGCTTCCACTCTTGGGAGGGCTGTTCTTTTACACCCTGGGGTCTCCTGCGGCATCTCTTTCAGAGATTCCAGTCCAGGCCGGCTGCCTGTGGCTTCTTCACAGTGTCCCCAAACCACGCCAGCTCCAGGGTCTCAAAGGCAGACAGTTGGATTTCACTGGACAGTTAAGCTTTGCAAATGTAATCTCAGTCCTGTAACTTGTATTGCCATTGGTTTGCCTCTGTCTATATTTTTTTCACAGCCAGCTGGGGCCGAAAGCAGTTCTTCTTTGTACTTAGCATGGTCTACGTTGATTTTTTTTTTTACCTTGAACGCAGTGCAACTTTCTCTTTGTTTCTGGACCAAGCTGAATTTCAAATTAACCCGTTCCTTTCCTCAATAGACAAATTGCTCCCATTGTGTGTCAGAGGTTTTTGGTGATGTAAGGGTTTCTCTGAGATATGTAAGTTTATCTAAATTGAAGGTACCTTCCATTGGGCATTGTTTAAATGGATTTGCACGCGTGTAACGATTCCAATTCTCTAAATACCTGCAGGTTTTCGGACCATAATGTACGTACATAAAATAAGCTGGGGTACCCTTAGGGGGTAAGAGGGAATACTTAGACTGTCCCCCACCCATTTTCCAATCACACACACAGGGGGGATGCCCTGTCCGCACTAGCGGCACATAAACTAAGGATCTCTCCCTACAAGGTACTCACACAGGAGAGACTAACGAGGATGGCCATGACCCTCCTACACCTCCCTTCAGCAAAGAGCGCCGGTTAGTCTCAGAGAGACGGCACCGCTCACACTCTTTGCATCCAGCGAGATGATCAGACTGTCAGTGGCTCACACAGAGAGGAAAAGGGGGAGGGAAGAGGGGCACACACACTCCTAGACCCAGGTAGCTTCCTCACCGGACGATGCCAGGCCGAGTCATCCTACCGTGGGTCGGATCTTCTACAGATCCTCTAGTTACCGGGCTTGTGTTAGAGTAGTTCTGGTTATGAGCCAAACGACTTTGCAGAATACTCTGGGCATCTTCCGGTAACTCTCAATTCACACTGGTGTACACACACACTCCAAGGCCTCTATTTCTAAATACCACGATGCATCTATACCTTATGTCCGGACTCAATACACTATGAGGCGGTAACAACCCCTCTTGAGGCGGTAACAACCCCTCTTGAGGCGATGCGTACCTAATGCATTTCCCTTATGCATATGGGGGCGGCCAAACTAACAGTTCCCCAGTACCGCATACAACTACCTTATTGAGGGTGGCAAACTAAGTCCTCAGTACCACTTTAACTAACCTTGTTGGGGGCGGCAAAACAGTTACCCAGTACCGCTCTGCATCTGATCTTGCTGTACAGTCAATAAGTTCAGATGGCGTAAGCCCAACAGGGACAGACAGTCTCCACGGGCAGTCCTCCTCCTATACCCCAATAGAGATTTCAAAAGGTCTCCTACCTCTCTTGTGGCCCCATGGGGTTCAAAGGGGAATGATCCGTAGCAGCTGCCACTGTCTCAGTAGGCATTGCCATCCCGGACGAGCCCCCAAATTGTCAGAGAATAACAGAGTTCTCACTCTTTTGTTTGGGTACAGCAAATCAGATACTTTATTCTCTTTAACAGCTGTGTAAAGGAAGAAAGTGCACTAGGACATAGGGTCTCCCCCTCCTAGGCAGGTCTCTTCACAGGTAAACAATTACAGCAAGCATTTATACCTTTTGATCCAGACAATGAAAAGCAACCGCAGCATTTTGTTTATACATAGGTCATTCTGATATCTTGTTTTTCTCCCTAATGTAGACTCTCAGTCTGCATTCCATATTATTTACACATTATCTACACAAGGTCAAAACAACTTCTCACACAGTTCTTTCCCACTCACCTCACACATTCCTCGCTTCTTCAAATCTCACGTTATTAGGGTTACAGTTAGCCTGACTCTTGCTAACAAACTGTCATGCATTGCAATCCCCTTCCTGTCAGTTCTTTCTCTGCTTCCACAGCTGCCTTGATAGCCTGCTGGGCGGCTGCAGCACAGGGAACTTAGGGGAGTGGGGAGCTGATAGAGGGAGCTGATGAGGGGCTGCCAGTCCACCCTGGTTCCAAGCCCCCACCAGCTACCTGCAATGGGCTGATCTTCCTGCAAGCAGTGGACAAAGCAGGCGGCTGCCAAACAACGTTAGAAGGGAGCATTGCGCAACTTTAAATGAGCATGTTCTCTAATAGATCAGCAACGTAACAACGAAACAACGTTAACCGTGATAACTTTAAGTGAGGAGTTACTGTACATCTACACTGCAGGTGGGAGCAAACATCCTAGCTCGGGTAGCCAGACTCATGCTAGCTCTGCTTCAGCTAGTGCGCTAACAACAGCAGTGTGACTGGGGTACCAGGTGCAGCAGCTCAGGGTAGCCACCCATGTACATAACCTGAGGTTCTGAGTGGGTTTGTACTTGAGCAGCTGGCCCAAGCCACTGCATGTCCTGCCCCCGGTTATCCTGCTGCTTTTAGCGCACTAGCTCGAGTGGAACTAGCACTCGTCTGTCTGCCCAAACTGGGAAGCTCACTCCCAGCTGCAATGTAGATGTACCCAGAGTCTGGAATAGCCCTGTGTCACTGTGCTTGGAACAACCCTCGCTGAACCCATCATGGTCTTTTCTTCTCTCCCCAGCATGTCAGGACCTGAATGAGGAGCTTGGTAAGTTCATCCACATCCCCATTAGAGCCCCTGGGCAGAGGCTTCTAGCCACACATGGTGCTGAGCAGATCCAGAAGCATCGACACCACAGGGCAGGGCTGAGTGAACAGTTCAGGCCAAAATCTGAGTCACATTCGAGTCACCCCAGTCCCACTGCAGCGCTGTGAGCTCTCTGCAGCAGACACAGGGTTACCTGCTCTCATGTCTGGATAGACAGACAGGTGTCACCTGGCCTTTGACAATCCAGTGCCAATCACATTGTTCTGATGCAGCAGAAGGGGGCCAGCCACTTTCTATTGATGACTGCGGCAGTGCAGACTCTTCTGGGCCATTTTCCAAAAGATGGAGATGAGAAAGAAGCCAGATTCAGGCTCACGTTTCCATGCTTTGTTGCCAAGGACAGATCCCAGATGTGAGGTCCAAGCAACCATAGGCTCGTCCATCCTCTAGTTACACCTGGATTGTGTAGCTTTGATGCCTCTTTAGTTACACATAAAAGTAATTCCCCTTAGTGTTGAGAATGTCAGAGCTGTATCAGGATCCAGACCCAAGTCTTCTGTCAAGGTTAGATGCTTTGTAAATCCCAGGGCTCCTGTGTGTTGGTGCGTATCACTAACCGCCAAACCCAATCCTATCAAAGCTACTTGTTCCTGCATTGGGGCTGGGAGTGTGACTGTGGGGTGTCTGCAACTAACCACAGTCATTTTGGGGCACAGAGCATCACACAGCTCCAGTCTCTGAGTCTAACTCTTTTCTCCTCCCTATTTCAGAAGCTCAGAAGAAGGCCTTTGAAACAGGTACTTGGCTAAACCCTAGTAAACGTGTTTCTGCACTTTCATATGGTAACAAAATAGAGAAATCCCAATATACATTTTATGGACTTGAGTCACCTTCCTGGTCATCCCCCCCTGCCCTGGAAATAAACAAACACTGCAGAGTTTGCAGCTCACATTTCAATATCATCTTTTACAACAGAGAGTGAATTTATTGCATCTGGGATGGCGGGACTCAGGCTATCTCCACACGGCCCAAAAATGTTCAGATTATGGAGGTGTAAATAGCAATGCACCCCAAAGTGCTGCATTGTGACAACCCATGTGGATGCTCTGGGTATGAATTAAAAGGTTCCTAGTTTGCATTAACATAGTCCTGTCTGAAGAAGACTGTATTAGTGCAGACTAGGTACTGTTCAGTGCACACCAGCAGCATCCACACAGGACAGTTACACAGCAGCACTTTGGTGCATGCTGCAAATCACAATCCTGTAGGCTCAACTATGGGGGTCTGAGGCTGGGTGAAAGGCTGCAGCAGTGCAGGCCTCTCTCTAAGTGATAGTGTGTTCTGCTGTGACGCTCTCTTCCTTCATTCTCGACAGTGCCATCAGCTGGGGCAATTTGTGGGCTCTGTCTAAGGGATGATCTGGGACCTTGTCTGTTGTGCCTTAATAACAGTTGTTTCTGACATGTGCTGTCAGTTCTGAGACCCTTGGCTCACTGGGTACGTCTACACTGCAGCTGGGAGTGAGCTTCCCAGCTCGGGTAGCCAGACTCACACTCACTCCGTTTGAGCTAGTGAGCTAACAATAGCAATGTGGCTGAGAGTAGCAGGGGCAGCAGCTGAGGGTAGTTGCCCAAATACGTACCCAGGGGGTCTGAGTGGGTTTGCATTTGAGAGGCAAGCTCAAGCTATTACACATATTACCCCCGACCACCCTGATACTTTTAACTCACTAACTCAAGCAGAGCTAGCACTCGTCTGCCTACCCAAACTGGGAAGCTCACTCCCAGCTGTATTGTAGATGCACTTAGACTTTGGAATAACCCTACGTCACTGTTCTTGGAATGATCCCCACTGAACCCATGATGTTCTCCTTTTCTTCTCTCCCCAGAATCCCAGGAGCAGCGTCAGAAGATTGGTAAGTTCACCCATCTGCCCAGTAGAGCCCCTGGGCAGCATCTCCCATGGTGCTGAGCAGAAGCACCGACACCGCAGGGCAGGGCTGAGTGAACAGTTGAGGCCAAAATCAGAATCACATTACTTATCCCAGTCCGACCGCAGCACTGTGAGCTCTCTGCAGCAGACACAGGGACACTTGCTCTCATGCCTGGATAGACAGACAGGTGTCACCTTGCCTTTGACAATCCAATGCAGATCACATTGTTCTGATGCAGGGGAAGGGGCCAGATGCTCTCTATAGAGGCTCCTGGGGCTAGAATTGTGGCTGGGGGGCGGGGGCGGGAACTTACCCCAGTCCTTATGGGGCACCCAGCATCACACAGCTCCTGTCTTTGTGTCTAACTCTTTTCTCCTCCCTATTTCAGAGACGGAGAAGAGGAAGAACAAGGAGCTGGAATCAGGTACTTGGGTCAACCCCTGGTAAACATGTGTCTGTGCTTTCCCACTCTGATAATTAGGAATATCACCACATACAATGTGTGGACTTTAGCCACCATCATGATCATCTCCTCCGGCCCAGGATAGAAATGTGCACTGCAGAGATGGCAGCTCACATTTCAGTACCATCCCTAACAACTGAGCATGAATTTAATGCCTATGGACCAGTAGGATTCTGGCTAGGTCTCCACTGCCCAACAGTTCACACTATGGGGGCATGAATGGGAATGTGCACCAAAGTGCTGCTCTGTAACCACCCCATGTGGATGCTGTGGGTGTGAACTGAAAGGTCCCTAGTTTACATGTATATAGTCCTATTTGAAGAAGACTTTGTTAGTATGAACTAGGTGTCATTTAGTGCGCACCAGTAGCATCCACACGGGGCAGTCCCAAAGCAGAAACCTGAAAACCACAACAACATAGGCCAAACAATGGGGCTGTATAGACAAGCCGCTAGTGAGGGGCTCGGCAAACTTCCTCCATGCAGGTCTGTGGACATATTTAAATTCTGACCTACAAAATATCTGCTATCCCAATTCTGAGCTCCCCACGTGCACACAGCTCTGCTGGTGCCCCTCATTCCCCACCACCTACCTCCCTGCCATGCCCTGAGCTCCTCAGTCCTGTACACTTCTTCGCCCCCCGTACACCTTCGCCCTTATACTCTAGGTCTGGGCCTCCAATGAACAGAGACCCCACCCACCACTTCCCTGCTATCCCAGCCCTCAGCTCCTCAGTCCTATTTTCCCCTCTCCCAGTCTAGGCCTGGGCCTCAATTGAACAGAGCGTCCAAACTCAACTATGCTTTGAATGGGCTCTGTGAGGTGCACTCTGATGGGCCCCACCACCCACATTGTTCCACTTGAAGTTAACCCATTTATCTGACAGTGGACAATAACTCCTGGGCCACCCAACCCCACAGAGCCCTTCCCCAGCTAAGCTCCTTCCAACCACTGACCCTAGAGTTACACACTTGCAAATCAACATCACAAAGGGATTGCAATGTATGGTCTTCAGTCACCTTCATGATCATCTCCCCCTGCCCTGAAAATATTCAAACACTGCAGTGTCTGTAGCTCACATTTCAGAATCACCCTGAACGATGGAGCAAACGTAGTGAACAGCGGGACTTACTGAGGATCTGGGCAAACCTCCTCCATGCAATTCTGTGGATATATCTCAATTTCCATCTGCAAAATCCCTGCTATATGAATACTGGGCTTCCCAGATGCACACAGCCCTGCCAATGCCCCTCAGTCCCAACCTTCAGCCCCCTGCTATGCAGCCTCGGTCTCTCACACATACAACTCTGCCAGGGCCCCTCTATCACCACCAGCAGCACCCTTCTATCTCAGCCCTCAACCCTCCAGTCCCACAGCTCTGCTGGCAGTGGCGGATTTAGAGTTAGTGGAGCTCTGTGCTCAACTTCATTTTTGAGCCCCCCCCACCCCCCCCACAGGACCCAGCCAAGAAAAAGAACATTCTCTCTTATCTCCCCTGCCTCCTGTTTTTCATTCTTTTTTTCCCCCCAGAAGTTTAAGGTTAACTATAAACTGACTGTCCTTCTAATCATGCCAGACTGCAAGGGGAAGTTTTTTCAAAATATTTATCCTCTGGGAATCAAAAAGTGCTTTAAACTAAGATTAACTAAATCAATCCTCTGAATATTTTTGTGAGGTGGATAAGGAGTATATAGAAATCACTTCTGCCACTGCTGAAAAGTAGATACCTCTGTGGTAGAACACAGCAGCTCTTTAGTAGAGCACAAAAAGACTACACCACAATTGAAGGGCCAAAACTTAGAAGAAAACATCATATTAACTGACTCCATGCTATGCTTTGGGAAATTCCAGATCAGAACCTTTTAGCTCAGGATTTTAATGCTCCCATTACCTAAAGCTCTATATGTTTGCTTAAAAGTGGTATACATGCAATACAGAACATGGCACTTCACAAAAATATATTAAGCCTACATCGTTGTGCCAAAAGAGCTTACCGTCTGAGGCTAGCTTGTGATTGCGCATTTATCTCTGAGTAACAGGCAGCATGCAGCTGTACCGACCCATGATGAGCCCTGAGTGGCACCGAGTTGGACTCAGATTCTCACTGCTTTCTTGCCCACAAATGTGGAGGGAAGTCATTTACTGCAGCCTTTGAAAGGGTGCAAATTCCTCCCGCCCCAACTTTCCTGCTTTGTCAGCTCTCCTGGCTGGTGGAGCAGAAAACTGAATCCCCCGTCCGCATCCCATGGGCTGCGCCCATCCACCGTTCACCAGGCTGCAGGGAGCGGCGCAAACGTGGGCTGGAAGACTTAGGAGGAGCAGGGGGCAGCCATGCAGCCAGAGAGAAGCAGTGGTTGCCCCATCAAAGTGCGGCTTCTCTCGGGCTGGCTGTGCGACAGCCCTGTGCTCCTTCTGCATCCCCCTGCGTTCATGCCGCTCAGCGCCACACATACCTCCCGCCTGCTCCCCTGAGGCTGCGGGTGAGCCTCGCTCCATGCTCCCCTGCTCCTCACAGGTTCTGACATCCCACCCCCCTCAGTCTCCCCCCATGGATCGGGCTGCCCAAGTGCCTGGCCCATGAGCCCCCTGTCGTTGGGGGGCCCCATCCCAGGGCATCGTGTGTTTCATGGTAAATCTGCCCCTGTCTGCCGGTGACCCTCAATCCTGACTTTGCAGGTGACAATCAATCCTGATGGCATTAGGCACCTCCAAGCCGGGCAATTGCGGGGAACCCCAAGATAGCAAGGGGTCCCTTCAAAGTCAGATCTCACCCACCAGGCATCAGCTGCTCCATTTTGCTCAGTGCTACCCAGGCCTCTGAATGGTGTCTTCTGCCCACACACCATACATGGCAGGTCACTGGTAGAGGCCCTGAAACTGAGCTGTGTGGGGGTTCCCCATGAGACAAACACCATTGCTGCCTGCAGCCCCCTACTATCCCAGCCCTGGGCTTCCACTCCCAGCCCCAGCTCTGTTGGCATCCCTCAGTCCCCACTCACAGCTTCCCAGCTATCCCAGCCCTCAGCGCCTCACCCCTGTTTTACATCCTCCTAGTCTAGGCCTGGGCCTTCAATGAACAGAGCCTCCAAACCATACTATGCGCTATATGGGCTTCATGAGGTGCACTCTGATGGGCCCCAACACTCACATTGTTCCACTAGGAGTCGAGACAGGGCCAGACCCCATGTCTTTAGAGGTGGACAGTAGCTTCAGTGACACACAGTCCCATGAACCCTTCCCTAGCTAAATTCCTGCCAGCCACTGATCCTAGAGTCATACATATTTGCAAATCAGCACCACAAAGGGATTTCCCGTCATGGAAATAGGAGGTCTGAGGCCAGGTGACAGGCTGTGTGATAAATATTCTGGTGTAATGCTCCCTTAACTCATTCTCTACAGTGTCATCAGTGTGGGGGTGGGGTGGGAAGGGGAGTTGACCCTTGGGGCAATTTATGGGCTCTGCTTAGGGACTGATCTGGGACCTTCTCTGTTCATTAACAACAGTTTTGTCTTACATGTCCTATCAGTTCTGAGTCCCTTGGCTCATTTGATATTTGTCTGCTTGCCAAAACTGGGAAGGTCACTACAGCTGCAGTGTAGATGCACTTAGACATTGGAATAACCCTATGTCACTGTTCTTGGAATTATCAACACTGAACCAATGATGCTCTCCTTTTCTTCTCTCCCCAGAACTCAAGGTGCAGCGTAAGAATCTTGGTAAGTTCACCCACCTCCCCAGAAGAGCCCCTGGGCAGCATCTCCCAGCCACACATGGTGCTGAGCAGATAGAGAAGCACCAACACCGCAGGGCAGGTCTCAGTGAACAGTTCAGGCCAAAATCAGAATCACATTACTTATCCCAGTCCGACCGCAGCACTGTGAGCTCTCTGCAGCGGACACAGGGACACCTGCTCTCATGCCTGGATAGAGAGAAAGGTGTTACCTTGGCTTGGACTGTGCAATGACATCACATTGTTCTGATGCAGTGGGAGCGCCTAGCTGCTGTCTATAGATGACAGCTGCAGTGCAACTCTTCTGGGCGAGTTCCCAGAACGTGGCTCATGTTTCCATGCTTTGTTGCCAAGGCCGGATCCCAGACATGAGCCCCAATCATCTGCACGGCCATGCCCTAGATACTCCTAAAGTGTGTAGCTTTGATGCTCCAAAGGGCTGTTAGTAACACAGAACAGGAATTCCCCTTCGATGGAAGAGTTGGGAATGTCAGAGCTGTATCGCAATCCAGACCGACATTTTCCATCAAGGTTATGCAAATCCCATGGCTCCTGCATGTTACCGTGTCACTAATCACCAGCCCCACTACTATCAATGTTGCTGGCTCCTGCACTGGGTCTGGGAGTGTGGCTGTGGGTGTCTGTAAGTAACCCCAGTCGTTATGGATCACAAAGCATCACACGGCTCCTGTGTCTATGTCTAACTCTTTTCTCTTGCCCATTTCAGAGACTGAGAAGGATAAGAACATGCGGCTGGAATCAGGTAATTGGATAATCCCTAGTAAACGTGTGTTTGTGCTTTCACACTATAACGAGATAGGACAATCACCACAGAAAATGTATAGTCTTCAGTCACCTTCACGATCATCACCCCTTGCCTTGAAAATATTCAAACACTGCAGTGTCTGTAGCTCACATTTCAGTATCATCCGGAATGATGGAGTAAATGTTGTGCAATGGACCTGTGGGAGTTACTGAGGGTCTGGGCAAACTTCCTCCCAACTACGATCTGTACGGTGCACTTTGATGGGCCCCCAAACTCACATTGTTCCACTAGAATTCAAGACAGGACCTGAACCCATGTCTTTAGAGGTGGACAGTAGCTTCAGTGCCACACAGCCCCATGAACCCTTCCCAGCTACCTTTCTGCTAGCCACTGATCCTAGAGTCACACATTTTTGCAAAGCAGCACCACAAAGGGAATGCTCGGCACAGAAATAGGAGGTCTGAGGCTAGGAGACAGGCTGTGTGATATATATTCTGGTGTAACACTCCCTTACCTCATTCTCTACAGTGTCATCAGTGTGGGGGTGGGGGTGGGGTGGGAAGGGGGGTTGACCCTTGGGGCAATTTATGGGCTCTGCTTAGGGACTGATCTGGGACCTTCTTTGTTCATTAACAACAGTTTTGTCTTACATGTCCTATCAGTTCTGAGTCCCTTGGCTCATTTGATATTTGTCTGCCTGCCAAAACTGGGAAGGTCACTACAGCTGCAGTGTAGATGCACTTAGACATTGGAATAACCCTATGTCACTGTTCTTGGAATTATCAACACTGAACCAATGATGCTCTCCTTTTCTTCTCTCCCCAGAACTCAAGGTGCAGAGTAAGAATCTTGGTAAGTTCACCCACCTCCCCAGAAGAGCCCCTGGGCAGCAGCTCCCAGCCACATATGGTGCTGAGCAGATACAGAAGCACTGACACCGCAGGGCAGGGCTGAGTGAACAGTTGAGGCCAAAATCAGAATCACATTACTTATCCCAGTCCGAACGCAGCACTGTGAGCTCTCTGCAGCGGACACAGGGACACCTGCTCTCATGCCTGGATAGACAGACAGGTGTCACCTTGCCTTTGAGAAAGCAATGACATCACATTCTTCTGATGCAGGAGAACAGGCCAGCCACTCTCTATAGATGACTGCTGCAGTGCAGACTCCTGGGGCTAGAATTGTCTCTGTGGGGTGTCTGTAACTAACCCCAGTCGTTATCGGGCACACAGCATCACACAGCTCCTGTCTCTGTGTCTGACTCTTTTCTCTTCCCCATTTCAGAGACGGAGAAGAGGAAGAACAAGGAGCTGGAATCAGGTACTTGGGTCAACCCCTGGTAAACATGTGTCTGTGCTTTCCCACTCTGATAATTAGGAATATCACCACATACAATGTGTGGACTTTAGCCACCATCATGATCATCTCCCCCTGCCCAGGATAGAAATGTGCACAGCAGAGATGGCAGCTCACATTTCAGTACCATCCCTAACAACTGAGCGTGAATTTAATGCCTATGGACCAGCAGGATTCTGGCTAGGTCTCCACTGCCCAACAGTTCCCAGTACAGGGTTGTGAAAAGGAATGCACACCAACGTGCTGCTCTGTATCCACCCCATGTGGATGCTGTGAGTGTGAACTGAAAGGTCCCTAGTTTGCATGTCTATAGTCCTATTTGAAGAGGTTTTTAAGGTCAGGCTTGACAAAGTCCTGGCTGGGATGATTTAGTTGGGATTAGGTCCTGCTTTGAGCAGGGGGTTGGACTAGATGACCTCCTGAGGTCCCTTCCAACCCTGATATTCTATGATTCTAACTAGGTGTTGTTTAGTGCGCACCAGTAGCATCCACTGGGAGCAGTCCCAAAGCATCACTTTCGTATAACCTGCAAATCACACCAACATAGGCCACACTACGGGGCTGTGTAGACAAGCCCTTAGTGAGGGGCAAACTTCTTCCATGCAGGTCTGTGGAGCTGTCAAGGCTCCTTCCCCACTCTGAACTTTAGGGTACAGATGTGGGGGCCTGCATGAAAAGTTCTAAGATTAACTATCAGCTTAGATCTGGTCCGCTGCCACCACTCCCAATGGGCTAACTCCCTTCCCTGGGTAGACTTGAGAGACTCTTACACCAACTCCCTGCTGAACACTGATCCAAAACCCCTTGGATCTTAAAACAAGGAGGAATTAATCATTCCCCCCCCTTCCCTTTCCCCCCACCAATTCCTGGTGAGTCCAGATCAATCCCCTTGGATCTTAGAACAAGGAAAAATCAATCAGGTTCTTAAAAAGAAGGCTTTTAATTAAAGAAAAAGGTAAAAATCATCTCTGTATAATCAGGATGGAAAATAACTTTACAGGGTAATCAAACTTAAAGAGCCCAGAGGAACCGCCTCTAGCCTTAGGTTCAAAGTTAGAGCAAACAGAGGTAAACACCCTAGCAAAAGGTACATTTACAAGTAGAGAAAACAAAGATAAAACTAACACGCCTTGCCTGGCTGTACTTACAAGTTTGAAATATGAGAGACTTGTTCAGAAAGATTTGGAGAGCATGGATTGATGTCTGGTCCCTCTTAGTCCCAAGAGCGAACAACCCCCAAAACAAAGAACACAAACAAAAGCCTTCCCCCCACCAAGATTTGAAAGTATCTTGTCCCCTTATTGGTCCTTTGGGTCAGGTGTCAGCCAGGTTACCTGAGCTTCTTAACCCTTTACAGGTAAAAGGATTTTGGAGTCTCTGGCCAGGAGGGATTTTATAGTATTGTACACAGGAGGGCTGTTACCCTTCCCTTTATAGTTATGACAGGAGCTATCTCAATTCTGACCTGCAAAATATCTGCCATCCAAACTCTGAGCAACCCACATGCACGGAGCTCTGCTGGTGCCCCTCATTCCCCACCATCTACCTCCCTGCCATACCCTGAGCTCCTCAATCCTGTACACTCCTTTATCCCCCTGCACCTTCGCCCTTATACTCTTGACCTGGCCCTCAAATGAACAGAGACCCCACCCACCACTTCCCGGCTATCCCAGCCCTCAGCTCCTCAGTCCTGTTTCCCCCCTCTCAATCTAGGTCTGGGCCTAAAAAGAACAGAGCCTCCAAACCCAGCTATGCTTTATATTCGATCTGTAAGGTGCACTCTGATGGGTCCCATCACCCACATTGTTCCACTAGAAGTTGAGAGAGAACCTGAACCATATATCTAGGGATGGACAATAACTCCAGGGCCACCCAATCCCACAGAGCCCTCCCCAGCTAAGCTCCTTCCAACCACTGACCCTAGCGTTACACACTTCTGCAAATCTACACCACAAAGGGATTGCATGGCACAGAAATAGGAGGTTTGAAGTCCGGGTGACAGGTTGCAGCAGTCCCAGCCTCTCTCTACCTGATACATGCTCTGGTGTGACGGTCCCTTACCTCATTCCCTGCAATGCCATCACATGGGGGTGCTGCCCTGAGGGACAATTTGTGAGCTCTCTTTTATTGCTGATTTGGAACCTTCTCTATTTTTCATTAACAACAGTTTTGTCTGACACGTCCTGTCAGATCTGAGACCCTTGGGTCATTGGGTACATCTACACTGCAGCTGAAAGCAACCTTCCCAGATCGGGTAGCCAGACACATGCTAGCTCTGCTAGAGTGTCATGACCAGGATGTGGGCGGTCATGCCTAGTGGTTGGAACAGGAGTCAGGTGTGAGGAGACAGGCAGGGTCAGGTTGCCAGGAGAGTCAGAGAGTAGGAGCAGGTAGCACAGGGGAAGCAGAGCTCAGCAGTAAAAATCCCATTTCCATGGACAACTTACTGGTCATGTGCTTGGTTTAAATAGACCAGCAAACCAGTCAGGACCCACCTGTTCCACTAATCAGATCCCTGGATTGGAGTCCTCTGTCAGATTTGAGATTGTAGGTCTGATAGCTGTCAGCAGGTCGGTGGGTGGTGGGTTGCAAGTTACTGGCTGAGAAGAGCCCTGTGGACCAGGCTTCAAGACATCTTCCTGGCATCAGTTCCTTGCCAAGTGAGACCCTCCAGGCAACATTGGACCAGGCTTTTTGAGGTGATTTTTATGGAATGCTCATATTAGTGCAGGGTTGGGTATATTTTCTGCCACTGCTCAGGTGTGCTGGGGTCTGTATCCCTCTCAGATAAGGTACCAAAGCCTGTCAAAGAGGTTTTCCATGTAGGGTTTCAAAAGTGAGACATGAAACACCAGGTGAATCTCCTGAGAGTGGGATAATTGACATTCAAAGACTGAGTGAACCTGTTTCTGGATCCTAAAGGAACCAAGGAACTGAAAGTCTAGCTTGCGATTGTGTCTGTCTGTGCGGAGATGCTCCACCGAGAGCCATACTTTTTGCCCCACTGAATAGGTGGGGCCTTGCTGTTGATGGTCCGCATAATGTTTGTGTTCTTGTCTTGCCTATTCAAGATGTTTCCTCACTCATGAACCTGATTAATCCACTGTACTAGGCAGGGCCGGCTCTGGCTTTTTTGCCGCCCCAGGCAAAAAAGCCTCCAGCCGCCCCCCCCCCCCCCCCCCGCCGGCGGGGGGGCCGGGGCCCTGGGAGGAGGGCGGCGAGCCCCGGCGGGGGCTCGGCTCTCCCTCCGGCGGCCAGAGCGGCAGCCAGAGCGCCGGGGGGAGGGCGGCGAGCCCGGCTGTGGCCCCGCTCTCCCTCGGCTCTCCCCCCAGCGGCCAGAGCGGCGGCTGGGGGGAGGGCGGGGGGGGAGGGCGGCCAGAGCGCCTGGGGGAGGGCGGCGAGCCCGGCTGTGGCCCCGCTCTCCCCGGCGGCCGGACCGCCGCGCCGCCCCCCTCCAGGTGCCGCCCTAAGCACCAGCTTGGTTGCCTGGTGCCTGGAGCCGGCCCTGGTACTAGGTCCGAGGCGGCTGGGCTGGGAGGAGACATAGGTAATTGCAGATGGAGTCGGGGGTGTTACCCATTCTATGTACAAAAGAGTCTCTTTTGATGCATGGATGAATGGTCTATGTTGTTATATGCAAACTCTGTGGAAGGGAGATGCAAGGACCAATCATTGTGGTGGTGGCTGACGTAACATCATAGCTACTGTTAAAATGTAGATGCACTTAGACATTGGAATAATCCTACGTCACTGTTCTTGGAATGATCCACACTGAACCCATAATGTTCTCCTTTTCTTCTCTCCCCAGAACTCAAGGTGCAGAATGAGAAGATTGGTAAGTTCATCCACCTCCCCAGTAGAGCCCCTGGGCAGCAGCTCCCAGACACACATGGTGCTGAGCACAAATACAGAAGCACCAACAGTTGAGGCCAAAATCAGAATCACATTACTTATCCCAGTCCAACCGCAGCACTGTGAGCTCTCCGCAGCAGACACAGAGTCACCTGCTCTCATGTCTGGATAGACAGACAGGTGTCACCTTGCATTTGATAATCCAATGCCAATCAAATTGTTCTGATGTAGGAGAAGGGGTCAGCTGCTCTCTATAGATGACTGCTGCAGTGCAGGCTCCTGGGGCTAGAATTGTGGCTGTGGGGTGTCTGTAACTAACTTCTGGCTACATCTCCACTGCCCAACAGTTCAGAGTTCGGGGGTGTGAATAGGAATGCCCACCTAAGTGATGCTCTGTAACCACCCCATGTGGATGCTGTGGATGTGAACTAAAAGGTCCCTAGTTTGCATGTCTATAGTCCTATTTGAAGAAGACTTTGTTAGTGTGCTCTATAGAGCTTGGTGGTTTGAGTATTGGTCTACTAAACCCAGGGTTGTGAGTTCAATCCTTGAGGGGGACACTTATGGATCTAGGGCAAAAAATCTCGCTGGGGATTGGCCCTGCTTTGAGTAGTGGGTTAGATTAGATCATCTCCTGAAGTCCTTTCCAACCCTGATATTCTATGAACTATGTATTGTTTAGTGCACACCAGCAGCATCCACATGGGGCAGTCCCAAAGCAGCACTTTAGTGTAACCTGCAGATCACACCAACATAGGCCAAACTACAGGGTTGTGTAGACAAGCCCATAGTGAGGGGCTGGGCAAACTTCCTCCATGCAGGTCTGTGGTGATATCTCATTTCGGACCTGCAAAATATCTGCCATCCGAACTCTGAGCTCCCCACATGCGCACAGCTCTGCTGGTACCCCTCATTCCCCACCATCTACCTCCCTGCCATCCCACCCCTGAGTTCCTCAATCCTGTACAATCCTTTTCCCCCCTGCACCTTCACCCTTACACTCTAGCTCTGGGTCTCCAATGAACAGAGACTGTCACCCCACCCACCACTTCCCAGCTATCCCAGCCCTCAGCTCCTAACCCCTGTTTTCCTCCCTCCTAGTCTAGGCCTGGGCCTCAAATGAACAGAGCCTCCAAACCCAACTTCGCTTTGTATGGGCTCTGTGAGGTGCACTTTGATGGGAGCCATCACCCACATTGTTCCAATAGAAGTTGAGAGAGAACCTGAACCATTTACCTAAGGGTTAACAGTAACTCCAGTGACACCCAGCCCCCAGAGCCCTTCCCCAGCTAATCTCCTTCCAACCACTGACCCTAAAGTTACACATTTTTGCAAATCAACATCACAAAGGGATTGCAATGTATGGTCTTCAGTCACCTTCATGATTATCTCCCCCTGCCCTGAAAATATTCAAACACTGCGGTGTTTGTAGCTCACATTTCAGTATCATCCTAAATGATGGAGTGAATGTCGTGCATATGGACCAGTGGGACTTACCGAGGGTCTGGGCAAACTTCCTTCATGCAATTCTGTGCATATATCTCAATTTCCATCTGCAAAATCCCTGCTATATCAATACTGGGCTTCCCATGTGCACACAGCCCTGCCCCTCAATCCCAACCTTCAGCCCCCTGCTATGCAGCCCCGGTCTCCCACACACTCAGCTCTGCCAGGGCCCCTCAATCACCATCAGCAGCCCTGCTGTCTCAGTCCTGAACTCTCCAGTCCCACAGCTCAGCCGGTGACCCTCAATCCTGACTTTGCAGGTGACCATCAGTCCTGATGGCATTAGGCACCTCCAAGCCAGGCAATTGCAAGAAACCCCAAGATAGCAAGGGGTCCACTCAAAGCCAGATCTCACCCACCAGCCGTCAGCTGCTCCATCTTGCTCAGTGCTACCCAGGCCTCTGAATGGTGTCTTCTGCCCACACGCCATACATGGCAGGTCACTGGTAGGGGCCCTGAAACTGAGCTGGGCAGGGGGTTCCCATAAGACAAATACCTACATCCCCCTACTATACCAGCCCTGGGCTTCCTCCGCCAGTCCCAGCTCTGATGGCATCCCTCAGTCCCCACCCACCACTTCCCTGCTATCCCAGCCCACAGCTCCTCACCCCTGTTTTACCCCCTCCTAGTCTAAGCCTGGGCCTCGAATGAACAGAGACTCCAAACCCTACTATGCGCTATATGGTCTCTGTGAGGTGCACTCTGATGGGAACCACCACTCACCTTGTTCCACTAGGAGCCGAGACAAGACCTGACTCCACATCTGTAGGGGTGGGCAATAAATCCAGTGTCACACGGCCCCATGGACCCTTCCCCAGCCAACCACTAGAGTTACACACTTCTGCAGATCAGCACCACAAAGGGATTGCACAGCACAGAAATGGGTGACAGGCTGCAGCAGTGCAGGTCTCTCTCTATGTGATACATGCTCTGGTGTGATGCTCCCTCTCCTCATTCCTTTCAATGACGGTAGCTGGGGGCAATTTGTGGGTTTTGTTTAGGGGTTGATCTGGGACTTTGTCTGTTGTTCATTTACCAACACTTTTTCTGACCTGTGCTGTTCGTTCTGACACCCTTGGCTCATTGGGTACGTCTACACTGCAGCTAGGAGCAAGGTTCCCAGCTCGGGGAGCCAGACACACACTAGCTCTGTTTGAATTAGCGCACTAACAATAGCAGTGTGGCTGGGGTAGCAGGGGCTGCGGCTCACGGTAGCCATCAGTGTACTGACCCAGGGAGTGCGAGAAGGTTAGTGTTTGAGCAGCTAGCACAAATCATTGCATGTGCTACCCCCGCGACCCTGCTACTTTTAGCGCACTGGCTCGAGCAGAGCTAGCATGTGTCTGCCTGCTCAGACTGGGAAGCTCACTGCCAGGTACAGTGTAGATTGTCCCAGAGTTTGGAATAACCCCGTGTCACCCTGCTCAAAATGACCCACACTGAACCCATGATGGTCTCCTTCTCTTCTCTCCTCTCCCCAGTGTGCCAGAAGCTGCATCAGAGGCTTGGTAAGTTCATCCAGCTTCCCATTAGAGCCCCTGGGGAGAGGCTCCCAGCCACACACGGTGCTGAGCAGATCCAGAAGCACCGACACTGCAGGGCAGGGCTGAGCGAACAGTTTGGGCCAAAATTAGAGTCACATTAGGGTCACCCCAATCCCACAGCAGCTCTGTGAGCTCTCTGCAGCAGACACAGGGTTACCTGCTCTAATGTCTGGACAGACAGACAGGTGTCACCTGGCCTGTGACAACCCAATGCCAATCACATTGTTCTGATGCAGGATAAGGGGACCAGCCACTTTCTATAGATGCTGCTGCAGGGCAGGCTCTTCTCGGCTAAGTCCCAGAAAGTGGAGATGAGCAAAAGACCAGATTCAGGCTCCCGTTTCTATGCTTTGTTGCTAAGGCCAGATCCCAGATCTGAGCTCCAATTATCTGCATGTCCATCCCTTAGTTACACCTGAAGTGTGTAGCTTTGATGCTCCAAAGGGCTGTTAGTAACACAGAACAGGAATTCCCCTTAGATGGAAGGGTTGGGAATGTCAGAGCTGTATTGGGATCCAGACCCACGTCTTCCATTAAGGTGAGATGCTTTGCAAATCCCAGGGCTCCTGCGTATTGGTGTGACTCACTAACCACCAGCCCCACTCCTATCAAAGCTGCTGGCTACTTGGGCTAGAAGTGTGGCTGTGGGTGTCTGTAACTAACACCAGTTGTTATGGGGCACAAAGCTTCTGTGTCTAACTCTTTTTTCTCTCCCCCATTCCAGGGTCTCAGCAGGAATAGTGGTTCTTCAGTTACTGTCCCTGTGGGTGCTCTACTCTAGGTGCACTAGTGCCCCGTGTGCCTTTGATCAGACATTTCTCATGGCAGTGTCCGTTCAGCCCATGCATGTCAGCCCCATGCCCTGTGCCATTGTTATATAGCAAGGGTGGCCAAAGTGCGGCTCACGATCTGCATGTGGCTCTTTTACAGTTAAAATGCAACTCACGGATCCCCCCCCCCCGGCTCCAATTCTCCACCTACCAGTCTTGGTGGGGGAGCTCAGGGCCTTGCAGCAGGGTCATGGTGTGGGGTCTTCTGCCCAGCGGGGATGGGTGTCTTGGGCCTTCAGCCCCATGGGGAACGCTTGCCGGGGCTCGGGGCTTCAGCAGGAGCGGGGCTGAAGCCCTGAGCCCCAGCAGGTGCCACCCACAGGGCAGAAACCCCGACCCCCAGCAGGCACGCCCTGGCTTTCGAACTTCTGAAGATTGTTGTCTGCAGCTCGGAGGCTCAGTAAGTTTGGCCACCCCTATTATATAGCACTGCACAGGCGAACCACCCTCAGTTCTTATCTGACGCAAAGCTCCCAGCAGAGAACTCTGAAGCTAAGGGGACGGAGGGCAGGGAGTGGAGCACCCGTAGGGACATGTCTCGAAGAACCACAGTTACAGCACAGGGTGAGTGACCATTTCTTCTTGCAATCAGGTACTTGGATAATCCCTAGTAAACGTGTGTCTGGGCTTTCACACTGTCATGGGATAGGAAAATCACCACGTGCACTGTATGGACTTCAGTCACCTTCATGATCATCTCCTCATCCCCGGGAAATAAACAAACACTGCAGAGTTGGCAGCTCAGGTTTCAGTATGATCCTTAATGACAGAAAGTGACTCTAGTGCATAGGGAATGGGGGGACACGAGGCAGGTCTACACTAGGGCTTATGATGATATAATTGACGTCGCTCAGGGGTGTCTAAAACCGCCCTGCTGAGCGACGCAAGTTACAGTGATGTAAGCGCCAGCGTGCACAGCACTGCGTTGGTGGGAGATGCTCTCCTGCTGACGTAGCCACTGTCACGCAAGGAGCTGGCGTAATTACGCAGATAGAAGAGCTCTCTCCCGTCAGCAAAAAGCAACTTCACCAGACGCGCTACAGCAGCATCAGTGCAGCAGCGCCAATTTAATGCTTCTAGTGTAGACTAGCCCTTAGTTAGATGCTGGGCAAACTTCCTCCATGCAGTTCTGTGGAGACATCTCAGTTCAGACTTGCAAAATCCCTGCCCCCCGTACTGGGCTCCCTGCCTGCACCCAGCTCAGCTGGATCCCTTTGTGCCCACCTGCAGCCTCCCAAAATCCCAGCCTTGGACTCCCACACATGCAGCTCTGCCAGTGACCCTTAATCCTGACCTGCAGCTAGTCATGGCATTAAGCACCGGCAAGCCAAGGCTGCAAACTGCCCCCTGAAAACCAGATCTGGCCCAACAAGGGTTAGCTGCTCTGTCTTGCTCAGTGCTGCCCAGGACTCCAAATTGTGTCCTCCGCACAGCGTGACCTTGCACACACCAAACATGCCAGGTCACTGGTAGGGACCCGGAACAGAGCTGTGTAGGGGGTCCCCATGGGACAAACACCTCCACTGCCTGCAGCCCCCTGCTGTCCCAGCCCTGGGCTTCCTCCCCCAACCCCAGCTCTGTTGGCATCGCTCAGTCCCCACCCACAGCTTCCCTGTTATCCAGCCCTCAGCTCCTTAGTCCTGTCCTGTTTCCCCCGCTCCTCGTCTAGACCTGGGCCTCAAATGAACAGAGCCTCTGAACCCCATAATGCTCTGAGGGGGCTTTGTGAGGTGCACTCTGACACCACCCACATTGCTCCACTAGGAGTTGAGACAGGACCTGACCCCACATCTCTAGGGATGGAGAGTAAAACCAGAGCCACACACTTCCACAGAGCCCTTCCCCAGCTAAGCTCCTGCCAACCACTAACCCTAGAGTCACACACTTGTGCAGATCAGCACCACAAAGGGATTGCACGGCCCAGAAATAGGAGGTCTGAGGTCGGGTGACAGGCTGCAGCAGTGCAGGCCTCTCTCTACATGACATATGTTCTGGTGTGATGCTCCCTCCCCTCATTCCCTGCAATAACAGTAGCTGGGGGCAATTTGTGGGCTCTGTTTAGGGGCTGATCTGGGACTTTGTCTTTTGTTCATTAACAACAGTTTTTTTCTGACAAGTGGTGTTGGTTTTGACACCTTTGGCTCATTGGGTACATCTACACTGCAACTAGGAGTGAGCTTCCCAGCCCGAGTAGCTGACACACGCTCGCTCTGCTTGAGCTAATGCGCTAACGATAGCAGTGTGGGTGGGTGTGTCGGGGTCCCTGGGGTGCAACCTGGACTGTGGGACCACTGAGCCCCCCAAATGAACCAACCTAGGTTGTCCCTCACACCGTGATGTTGTGTCAAGCTCCAAGCCTCTGACAGGCACTGCACTTACACAGCCACCCACAGGCAGGGACGCGCCCAATTGTGTTACATGAAAGATCCCCCTGCCACTCATGAATAAGGCTCAGATTTAGTCATGGGTATTTTTAGTAAAAGTCATGGACAGGTCATAGGAAATAAACAAAAATTCACGGCCCGTGACATGTCCATGACTTGTACTATAAATATCCATGACTAAATCTTAGCTGCTCCTGGGGCCCTGGGACACCAATGCTGCTATGGGGGTGGGGGGAGGCCTGGGGTACTGCTGTTGCTCCAGGATGGTTGCTCTGGGTCCGTGCCAGGAGCCAGCTGCACTAGCTGCTGCTCAGACAGCCCTGGGGCCAGCTGCCTGGGGCTGCTCTAGTAGCAGCCAGTGAGGATGAGCCCAGGGGCCGTCCCAGCAGCAACTAGCATGGCTGGCCCTGGGGGCCGCCCCAGCTGCTCAGGTGGCCCTCGGGTAAGCCGCACCGGCCGCTGTAGCTGTGGAAATCATGGCGGTCCCGGAAAGTCACTTTGTCCTCCAGCTGTTCTTCCAGGTGTTGAGTTGGGAGTGGAGAGAGGTCAAATGATGATGTCACTTCCCCTCTTTTATACTTTCTTCCAGCTTGCTGGAGAGATCTTTGCTGTGAGGAGGGGATCAGGCAGCCCCAATTGGTCAAGCAGTCTCCATTGCCTACAGTCTTTGGGCTAATGGATTATTTCCTCCATGAGTGCTGATGAACCATTAACGCTGTCTGGCTGCTCCTTTCTTTTGTGGGTGTTTCCAACCTCACAACATATTTCAGTAACACATACAGTAATACTTCATAACCTCACATACAGTGTTAGCACATACAATCCAACAGGATATTAATGTTCAACAGATCAAAACTTTTAAAATGATACCTCACAAGGCAAACTTTGTACAAAACATAGCATAATTATATCACAGCAGTGAATATGGGGGTTCCAGGGTGCTACTCTGAGGTACAGAGTGTCACAGTGGGATAGCACGGGCAGTGGCTAAGTGTAGCCGCCTGATTACATACCCTGGGGGTCTGAGCGGGTTTATACTTGAGCAGCCAGCCGAAACCACTGCACACGCTGCTCCCAGATACCCTGCTACTTTTAGGGCACTAGGGCTGCAGTGTAGATGTACCCGAAGTTTGGAACAGCCCCACGCCACTTTGCTGACAATGGCCCACACTGCATCTGAGTCACATTAGAGTTACATAAGTCCCACCACAGCACTGTGAGCTCTCTGCTGCAGATACAGGGTTACCTGCTTTCATGTCTGGATAGAGAGACAGGTGTCACCTGGCCTTTGACAATCCAAAGCCATCGCATGGTTCTGATGCGTCAGAAGGGGAACAGACGCTTTCTATAGATGACTGCTGGAGTGTGCAGTTTTGATGCTCCAAAGGGTTATTAGCAACACAGAAAAGAAATTCTCCTTAGATGTAAGTGTCAGAGCTGAATAGGGATCCAGACCCATGTCTTCCATCAAGGTTAGATGCTTTGCAAATCCCACCCAAGATTTGTATCCTACCAGTGTCCTTTTAAAATTCCCAATCCATTGGGGGCCACCACAGCCAAACAGCAGCTTCTTACTGGCCTGGATTCTGCTCTGGGTGACACCAGTGTAAATCCAGTTTCTCTCCAGTGAAGCACATGGAGTTACAGCAGTGTCCCTGAGAGCAACATTTGCTTCAGTCCCTGATACTGAGACAATATAGAGGCACCCCAGAGAGCCAGTCATTACTATTAGCAGAGATCTCTGGATGAAAGGGCCTGTCTCTCACTTCACGAAGATGGGTCATTTCTCCTTCAGCAGTGAGGGCCCATGAACCACATGTAAAGTGATCACACGGTCACAGAGCAGTACCCAGAACTGAGCCCTCTGCCTAAATGACAGGGAATAACTCCGTCTCTTTCCGTTTGAGACAAGGTGCACGCAGAGCTAGGTAAGAGAACGTGTTTTCATGTCACATTTCACATCGCTTGCTTCCTTTCCATTTGCCAATGACCCCTCTCCCAGAAGAGCACCTCCTGTGGGAGTGAGTTCCCTGCATTTGCCGGGCCCCTGACCATGTTTGTTCCTCTTCCCTTGCAGATTTCAGGAGGGCTCGGAGCTACATGGGTGAGTGAGGCTGCGAGGGGCTGAGCAGACGCTGCACTGGGGTCAGTGGTATCGGTGTTATGTAGTTGAGCTGTCAGAGGTGTGGGGTCCCCATGGGGCTGGATGCCACAAATGGGCCTGAACACGCTGCCCTGAGCTGTAAACCTCACCCCCGGGCAGCTCCCTCGCAATTCCCCCCTCAGCTAGTCCTGACGCCTCCCCCACATCTCCATTGGCCCTTCAGTGATGATCCATCCCTACCCCGTCAGCTCCCCCAACAGCCCCACCCGCCCCCCCCCCCCCCCGCCCCCCCCCCCCCCCCCCCCCCCCCCCCCCCCGCCCCCCCCCCCCCCCCCCCCCCCCCCCCCCCGGGAGACCTAACACCTCCCAGGGACAGCCCCTCTGCAGGGGGGAGTGAGAGGAAGCAAAGAGCCCAAACCCTGGTCCACGGCCAGATCCAGGCTAGCGGTGCCAGTCCCACTAGTCACCTCAACCCTTAATACTCTGTCCTTTGCTCCAGCTGTCCTGTGAGATTATAGGGTCCCCGACTGACCTGTGGCTAACAGGGTTATTCTGGTTTCTCTCCCCAGTTCGCGTCACCCTGGAGCTGGTTTGCAAACACCCTGAAATCACCATGTCTGAGGATAGCAGAAGAGTCCAACACAATCCCCAGTCTCCATGAGCGACTGGCCTATCCGGGGCCCTGATAGCCCTGGGGAATGAGGGGTTTGTGGACAAGGATCATTATGCTTTATGGGGTGGGGTTTTCAGGGGGTACTGGGAGGTGGGGGTGAGGGACAGCCCGGACTGGGAGCTGGGGGTGCTGAGTGAGTCTGTGAGGGATAGTGAGATGGGAGAGGCAGGTGAGACTCCTTGGACTGGGGTGCTAGGCTCTGGAGAAGTATGAGGGATGATATCACCCCAGGGAGGCTGACCCTGCGATCCAGAACTGGGCTGTGAGACCGACAGTGATTGGGGTGTATCTGGATCTAGAAGGGGGCGTCTCATTTTATAGTGTCAGTTCAATGGCCCTTATCCTGAAGATTCCTGTGGAAAGTTCTGAGAGATTGTTCCCATTCCTCAGCCCTGGTCACACTGCGGGGAGGGACCAAGGGAAACCCCTCAGCATCTGTCCCCAACAATCACTGGGATTTACCCCAGAAATTAGGAGTTAGTGGGTCTGTTATTCAGGGAGATCCCACAGCCCTACACAGCCCCATATCTCCAGTGACAGGAAGAAGCAGGAAAAATCAGAGGGCCACCTCCAACAGGAGAAACAACCCAACACCTGGACAGCGCCCTGTCCCTGGAGACAAGCAAGTGAGAGAAACAGCTCACGTGGGATACAATAAATCTGAAAGCAATTGCCCACCAACCTGCTTCCCAAGTGGAGGAAGGGGCATAAAACAGAGCAGGAGCATCCACAACTGCAAACAGCCCCCAAAGAGAAGGGGAAAAAGAAACCTCAAAACTCCAAGGTCTGAACCCCTCCCGTATGGTAAAGGGAATCATGAGAGAAACACTCAACACTTGACTCCAGAGCGGTCTCTGGAGCTGACTCTTGTTCCAGGGATACCAGGGCCAGGAAATACGACGGGGGAATCAGACCCAAACGCTGACACCCGGGAAAGAACCTCGTCCTACAGGAAATGTGGGGAAATGGCAACACATCAGATGTTTCCTCCCCCTGAACTCAGAGGAAAACTGCAGCGATTCATGATAACGCTTTGCCCTGCCCCCAGTTACATCGGAATGTGCTGATTGGAGGGAACTGTGTTAACGCAACTGTTAAATGTTGGAAATTCAATACACACTGGTTGGGGGGTGCAGAGGGGAAGGGTCTCGCAGTAGCACTGACTAACTCCCATTGCAGACACACACACGCTGCTCCTGCCAGCCTCAGGCCGTGTGAGTGGGTGACAGGATCGGTCACTCGGTGTATCAGACTGGGTTGTGATAGCCTCACACTGAGCAGCACCCCGAGAGCTGAACCTGCCCCCAACCACCGGAGCACCCCTGGGCTCTAGCAGGGCTGGCTGGGCTCACTGGGAGCAGGGATGATGGACGATGCTGCAGAAGCTTCTCGTGGAACAAGGACACAGGGAAGTTCAAAAACTGTTGGAAATTGTATGAGGGGGCAGGAGGGGAACAGGCTGCCAGCTGCAGCATTGCCAAGTCTCATGGTGTCATGGAATGGAAATTTTTTGTAATATTTTGGATAAAGATGGTGTGTGCTTCAGTTTCCCCCATGTGGTACATGGTTAACTAGGTGGGGGGAGGGAGGGTGTTTGCTCTTTGCAGAGGCCCAGAGACACAGGTGTGACCAATGCCCAGCTGCCTGCGCCTGCAGCCTCTGGAGACTCTCAGAAGACAATGGCTGCTCCAATTGCTTGGAAATTTGGCACCTAGCAACAGATGACCATGGATGGCCCCACCCACCTTGGGAAACCAGCTGGGTGTGACCAGCTGGAGGATAAAGGACAGAGGTGGGGCCAGGCGGGGTTGTTAAGTGTGGGCTGCTGGAGGAAGAGAGAAGCTCCTGGACTGGGACTCAAGAGGGGTCTGAGGTCTCCCTGGACTGACCCAGGTGGATTATGCTGGAACTTTCGATTCTCTGTGTTCTAAACACCTAATAAACCCCCTGCTGTTACAATGCTGGCTGAGAGTCACTCCAGAGTCAGGGAGTCGGGGGTGCACTGCTCCCTTTGGCTGTGCAAGTCTCTCCTGGGTGTCCTGGTGAGACGCACTCGCTAAGGGGAGCTCACAGCATGAAGCCGGGGGGGCTGAAAGCTCTGAGGTTCAGTCCCAGGAGGTGGTGAAGCCAAGTGGCTTACCCTATGGCGAGTGTGACCCTACATGGGCTGACACACTGATGGGAACTTCCCAGGGACTGTTCCAGAGCACCAGACCATTGGATCCATGACACGTGGTATTTGCAGTTTTCCTTAAAGCCCCAGATCCTGGAGTTCCGGGATTGTGGGAGAATCTCAGCTTTGGTTTAAAACTAATAAAAAGTACGTTTCTAGCCTGTGGCTGTGGTGTGGAGCTGTAAAGTGTGACCCCAATGTCCCTGTGCGTCGAGTCTGGCTTTACTGCTGGGTGCACTGCATTTAAACCCTACGACCTGGCTGTCGGTTTAGTGCAGGTCTTGATGGGACCCAGCAACACATGGCCGGAGGGGTGCGGGGGAGCTCTGGGAAGTGCCACCCACAAACATTGGGTCTGTGCTATGTAAAAGGTGGGTGTGCGATGAGCTGGCTGGGCCCAGACAGCGCTCTTGGCATCCGATCATACTGGAGACAAGGCAGCCTTGGTATTGTGGGTGTTTTATCTCCATGTAGCTGGTGGAGGTGAATCCCTGGGACGTGTTATGGTGTGAAAACACCTTTTTCCTGGTGTGGCCAGCACCCAAACCAGCCATTTCCATCCTGGCAGCACCAGCAATCGGATTCCCAGCTCAGGACACTGGCTGCCATGGGTGGAAGGGCAGGTGGGTGTTAGGGGAACAAATGACAATCACTGGGTGTGATGGGTTTGGAGCTGCCCTGTACTAACCTCTGAGCTTTGTCTTCTCTGTCTGACTGTTGTGCAGGGTTCACTGAAGGAACACAAGGGGTTAATTTGAGCTGGGCTTGGCTCCCTTCCCCCACCTCCTGGCAAACACTGCAAGGGATAAGAGACACTGCAGAGCCATCCCCTGTGATGCCCCCTGCTGAGCCACCCCATCATTAACCAGGCTCTGGGACACAGGAGGGAACAGAGACCTTGGGCTGCAGTGACAGAAACCCAAAGGATGGGGAGGAGCCAGGCAAAGACTATGGGAACAGACGGCCCCATCCCCAGATGTCAGAGCCTGGGGTAGGACAGGTTACCTAGGGGTGAAGTAGACATGTGGGGAGCCCCTTTGCTGTTTTAAACCCTGTTCTCTGGCTGTGTCTGGCTCCTGCTGTTGAGATCAAATAAGACTTTGTGTAAGAAGGTGTTTGGGTCACTGCAGTCATGGCTGGTCACAGCTCCCAGCGGGCAGAACCACAGGTACTGAGTCCATTAGGATGTGCTGGGGGTCAGCACAGCCAGTCCACAGGGGGCTGTAGCTGAGAGAGGGGAAGGCCTGAGCGGTCACCCAGAGAGGGCACAGAGGAGCAGCCAGCCCCATAACTGTGACTTGAGGTTTGTGCAATAGCCCACGTAGGGCTGCTGGGAAAGGGGATTCTTCTTCGAGTGATGCCCATACGCATTCCACTCGAGGGATGTGCTCACCCCAACCACAGTCGCCAGGAATTTTTCCCTCAGTGAGCCCTGTTGGGACAGCTTGAGCGCCCTCTGCTGCCGCATGCTGTTAAAACCAGTATAAAGTGCCCAGGCAACCCCACGCCCTTCAGTTCCTTCTTTCCGCCCATGGTGGGGGCTGAAACTACTCTCGTTGCATTTGCAAGTTCTCTCTGTGGACTTCCTTGTTATTCTACATAGTCATAGTTAGTTTTAGGTAGTGTGAATTAATTTGCGTGAAGTTTAGTAAATTAGTCAGTTATCATGATTTAGCTTTAAGCTCTGCACCTCCTGTGCCCCTGATCACCCTGCACTCAAGCTGTTTGAGGTGCCAGAGAGAAGCTCATATTGGGAATGTGGCAGGTTTTGTACTTTGTCGACTCCTTGAGTCGGGGGGGTGAGAAGTAACCCCGCCTCTCTACGCCTACGTCTGTTTTTACTCACCTCTGGGTAGTCAGCACCGTGTGGCCCAATGGTCAGGTTCCGTATAGTGCCTCTCTCTGAGTGGGGTAATGCAGCCTAGCGGCCAGAGTCCATGCAATGTGCCCCTAGGGAAGAATGGACCAATGGCTGGAGTCCATCTAACTCCCCCTCCCCGAGTTGGATAGCGTGGCCTAGTGGCCAGAGTCCATGCTGCCCCCTTTGGAGGCAAAACAGGGGTCAGGTAACTGGGGCCATCACAAAGGGGTGGTGACCCCTGGTAGGGGAGCCTGGGCCCACCCGACTCCACCGGGCTCCAACCCAAGGCCCTGCCAGTGGCGGAGCGGTCCGCAACAGGGTCAGCAGGAAATCCTACCAAAACACGCTGACCTCGTAATGGTGGGAGGTACCACTCTCTTACCTTCCCTGGGTCACTTCCTACCAGTTCTCCGGCAGCAGTAGTCCTTATGGCATCGGGGTCTCCAGGTTCCCCAGCACCAGACACTCCCTGGGGTTCCGATAGCTGCAAGCCTCTGGTCCAAGTTTCTGGCTCTTCAGCTCTCGTAGGTAAGGGCTGTAGCAGCTCCTGTGCTGGAGCCTCTGCCGAGCGTCCTTCCTCCTCAGCAGCCAGCCCTGACTGAGCAGCTCTGCAGGCTTTTATACCTGACATCGTTGTTGAAGCATGCCCAGCAGACCCTCAGGGGCGGCCCTTCCTCTGCTAGGAGGGAAGAGTTAACCTTCTCGGTAACAGTGCGGGGCCGATCTGCCCCATCACAGGGACCATCGACAGACCTGCAAGGACTTTAAGCCTTGCACAAAGAAGGACTGGGAGGCCAGGCTCAAGTTCCTGCTCATGGAGGTGGCACTGATACCTGCATCTGAGCCAAGCTGGTCAGACTCAGCACTGAGTGCCTCAGATTCAGTAAGGAGTGCTGCTACTGTACCGGAGTCCCGTCACTGATCACCATCCCCAGTGCCAAAGCTCTCCTCTGCCTGGGTACTGTAAAAGTCAGCACCTTTGACCTCAGCACCTAGGCAGGAATGGTCAGTTCTGGTACCAGATGAACCTTCTATATCTGCGGCACCGTGCAGTACCTGTACTATCTTGATACTGACCACACCGGAGACGTTTACTGCTGCCAGGGATCTTCTCTCGCTGTTGGTACCGGTATCGCTGGCAGTACAGGAGTCAGCGTTATTGGTGCCAGTGGACAGGAGTGAACCCGCTGTGTCATTTCAACATTCAGTACCATGCCCTTCGGTGCTGTCAAAAGGGGAGCCAGCTATGCTTGCCATGGTGCGAACCTCTCCCCCACTGCACCAGTCTCCAGCACTGGCGGGAATGGCATCCTGGTGGTCACTTCACAGAGACTTGTCCTCTTCCGAATTGGAGATCGGGTCCCATTCCTCCCATCGAAGGAGCCTCTCTCACTACTCCTCCAGGCATTTCAACCCTTCCATGGACCTGGGCACAGGAATAACATGGAGTGACCAGAAGGTCACCAGGGACCTACACCGTACAGTGGCCCTTTCGGAATCCCTGGGGTTTTCCCTCAGTTTCCAGGAACTCCTGTTAAGTGGCCTCAGAAAGAAGAGTGGCACCATCCCATCACGCGGCACCTGGTCCGGACCCTGGCACTGATCAAGGGGATCCTGCTAATGCAGAAAGGGAGGAAGAGCATTCACAGCCAATGCTGGCCTCCTCTTCCTCCTCCTCTGATGAGGCAGCCTCAGGAGATGGGGGATGTCGCTTCCCCCAGATGACTATAAAGTGCACCAGGAGTTGTTAAAGAATCATAGAATCATAGAACTGGAAGGAACCTCGAGAGGTCATCTAGTCCAGTCCCCTGCACTCATGGCAGGACTAAGTATTAGACCATCCCTGACAGGTGTTTGTCTAACTTGCTCTTAAAAATCCCCAAATATGGAGATTCCACAACCTCCCTAACCAATTTATTCCAGTGCTTAACCACCCTGACAGGAAGTTTTTCCTAATGTACAACCTAAACCTCCCTTGCTGCAATTTAAGACTGCTACTTCTTTTCCTATCCTCAGAAGTTAAGAAGAACATTTTTTCCCCTCCTCCTTGTAACAACCTTTTATGTACTTGAGAATTGTTATCATGTCTCCACTCAGTTTTCTCTTCTCCATACTAAACAAACCCAATTTTTTCAATCTTCCCTCATAGGTCATGTTTTCTAGACCTTTAATCATTCTTGTTGCTCTTCTCTGGACTTTCTCCTATTTGTCCACATTTTCCTGAAATGTGGTGCCCAGAACTGGACACAATATCCAGTTGAGGCCTAATCAGCATGGAGTAGAGTGGAAGAATTACTTCTCATGCCTTGCTTACAACACTCCTGCTAATACATCCCAGAATGATGTATTTGCTTTTTTTGCAACAGTGTTACATGTTTAGCTTGTGGTCCACTATGACCCCCAGATCCCTTTCTGCAGTACTCCTTCCTAGGCAGTTGTATCCTATTTTGTGTGTGTGCAACTGATTGTTCCTTCCTAAGTGGAGTACTTTGCATTTGTCATTATTAAATTTCATCCTATTTAATTCAGACCATTTCTCCAGTTTGTCCAGATCACTTTGAATTTTAATCCTAACCTCCAAAGCACTTGCAAACCCTCCCAGCTTGATATCATCCACAAACTTTATTAATATACTCTCTATGCCATTATCTAAATCACTGATGAAGAATTGAACAGAACTGGACTGAGAACTGATCCCTGTGAGACCCAACTCGTTATGCCATTCCAGCATGACTGTGAACCTATGCTCTGGGAAATGTTTTCCAACCAGTTATGCACCCATCTTATATTAGCCCCATCTAGGCTGTATTTCCCTAGTCTGTTTATGATAAGGTCATAAGGAGAGGGTGGCCTTAAATTTGGGCATACAGAAGGAGGTAGTTAAGGAGTCCTCCCACAGCCTAGTTGACATTTGAGCCACTGCAGGCCCTTGAAAAGTTCCTCTGCCTCTCTTTGAGACCATTATGGACCCAGTTAAGAGAGCAACCTGTGTCCCTTCCCCCAACTTCAAATACTTTTTTATTGCCCAGAGTTATGCCCAGAGTTTAAATCTTGAAAGACCCCACCTCTTCCGGTTGAGGCCACCCCCCTCCCAGGACTCCAGAGTACCAGTAAGTCCTTTAAGTTACTTTCACCCCTGTCTGGGGGCATGTGTTACTCAGGGCTTTCAGAATCCACAGCAGTGGTAACTTAACTGTTTCACTCCAGGCGGTGTCAGCAATAAATCAACCAGAACACAGCAATTCCGTCTGATAAAAGATTCATGCATAAGCGTGCTCTATCTAAAACTGCAGTTTATTAGATTTAAGCACAAACAGACATAAACAATAGGTTTAGAACATCCCAAATATTTATCTAAAATCTGGAATGGTATTGAGTAATTAACAACAGGTTCACAGTGGCCAGTTGCTCACCCGCCGGGGAGAAAAGGTGTCAGGAAAAATGTCTCTTAAGATGGCTTCAGAGGACTGCTCCCAAGTACACTATATTAGCTAGTCTTTTATAACTAACTTCTACAAAACATATAGGTCATAGTGACCCCAACTAAATCATCACTTTTCCTACCTTTCAATAAACTACTTATCAACAAACATTCCTAACAATCTTAATCATAATAATACTTCTATATCAAAGGTGCCTACATTCAAGGCTTTCCATCCACTTAACTTCTTTCAGGCTCAGTTGTTGACTTTTCTTTCCCTTCCTCCCATTCTGATTAGCAGAAACTGCCTGCTAGTTTTGACCTTGACTCTGAAAGCCTGCTTTCAAATCAACCCTTAACTATGTGCCATTCTATTGCACATAATATGGTTGCAATTAGCTTAATCACATTCTGGTGTACACACACCCCTCAATTCCAGGGTAACACATTCACACACCTAGAGTGGAATGGACGTGTGCAAAATATCTCGAAGAACAGTAGTTATGAAAGGTAGGTAACTTTTATTTGGGGTGTGGGGTATGGGTCAGGCTGGGGGATGGGTTTTCTTTCCTGAAGTCCACAAAACACCTCATGGTTTTATCCTTTCTAGGTTCCCTCACAACAGGAGATGACCAGGGGCTTTTGGTCTGAGTCGTCTGGGACTCGCTCACTTTCCCACACAGCTCTGTCACTGCTCAGACCCCCAGCTCCTGGGCTTCAGAGACAGGCTTCCCTGGAGAACGTAAGAGACGGAGAGAATGAATGAGCCACAGACACACCCATCTGGTCCATAAATATCATAGTGTGAGAGGTTCTTCATTCCCGCATCCTAGAATGTGATACACTCCCGCCTTGCTGGGCTGCTAGGCTGGGGGTAAGGCCTGGGGAGAGCTCACTGCTGGTCAGGGGAAGTGGTGTTTGCACAGGAGAATCTGCAGATGCTCAGAGTGCTGTTGACTCATCCTGCGGGTCCCTCTCTGTGCGGATGCATGGAGCACCTGGACTGTGTGCGCAGAGAGTCACTGAGCAGCAGCCAGTTGCTTTCTAGTCCTGCAGCATCTGGCTCCATCAATATCCCCTGCAGGGCTAGGGAGAGGGGTCTAATTCTGCCCTGGCTGCCTGGGGGTTTGGGCTGGAGGGAGGTAGGCAGGAATCAGCCCACGGTTCAGGAACAGCAGTGGTGGGATGCTGTGGGAGATCAATGGAACCCCTGCAGCCTATTTCCCAGCCTGTGTCTCTGACACTTGCCCTGTGTTTTCAGATCCATCCCAAACAGGTGCTCCCCACATTGGTACACAAACAGCCCCTGTGTGTTGGCTTTCAGCCCAGAGATTCCCCAGTTCCCTGCATTGAGCCAATAGCTCGTGTGAGACCAAAGCATCTCCCAGGAAGGTCTCCAGCCTGGCTCTGATGCCATCGGGCAATGGAGAATCCCCCCCACCCTGGGTGGTTAGTCCCAGTGTTAAACACCCGCCCAACTAGAAATTGGCCCCACGGTTCTCACTGGGACTTGTCTGGCGTCAGCTGGGCCCAGGCTCCCCGAGGCTCTGCCTGTTCCCAGCATTAGAGGGGGGAGGGACGTGATGGGGAGGGTTTGTGGGAGGTGGGAGCTTTGGGTGAATAGCCCCAAGTCACTGGAGCCCTGGGCTGTGGGCTCAGCTCTGACGTAGCATTGTCAGCCCTAGAACTCAGAGCCTGTTGCTGTGGGAGGGACGACTGTACTGGGGGTGACTGGATGCCCCAAGCAGCAGAGTGGGACAGAGCCCAGCTCTCCAAATACATGGGGACTGGACCATGCCGCCTCCCTGGAGTCAGCAGAGTGTGTCCCCGAGGTGACGGCTGAGAGCTTCTCAGGAGATATCCAGCCACAGCCACCTTAAGGAGCAGTGAAGGCAGGTCAGAGCAGGGAGCGACTATGTATTGTCCCCTCCTGACCCCATCAGAAGTAGAAGCTGCTGGGCCATTTGCATCCCTCTTGGTTCCTCCTGTTACTTAATCTTTTATAGCTAACTCTCACAAAACACATAACTCATGGTAAGCCCTAATGGGTCACCGGTTCTCCTAACTTCAGCAAATTGCTCATTATCTCTTATCAACAAAACATTCCCACCCCTAATAAACTTATATGTCAGAAGCATCCTAATCCAAGGTCACTATCCACTTACTTTCTTCCAGTCTCATGGTACATTAACTCTCTGCCCCATCTTCCCATTCTGATTAGCCAAACTGGAAACATGAAGCAGTTTGGCCTTGCCTCTCAGGGTCCTAAAAATTATTCCGAGCTGTGTGATATTTGGTTTTCAGCTAGCAGTGTCTGGACACACAAAATGGCTGACTTCAGTAATGTTAAATTCTGGGGTTACTCCCCTGTAGCGGTGATCACCCCACTCCAGCCCTGTAAGGGTGAAAGCAGCCCTGGAGAGGGCTGTGGCTGGGGATGGCTGATTGGGGAAGCAGCCTCAGCTGGGGCCATGCCCCAATCAGGCCACAGCTGGCCCTATAAAGGGGCTGCTAGGCTGGAGCTAAGTTAGTCTCTCTTGAGATGGTGAGAAGGATGGGCCTGGCTGCTGGGAGCTGAGCAGGGTACCTAAAGTGGTGCAGGGCTGGGGAAAGGCCAGAGGAGCTGGGGAGCTCTGGCCTGGAAAATCCCTAGGCTGCAGGCCTTGTTAAAGAGGGGCAGCCCAAGGGTAGGCAGAGGCAGCAGGTCCGAACCCTCCTTGACAGTGATGAGTGGCAATTATGGTGCAGTCTGCTCCAGTGAGCGGGGGCTAGGTGGTGACTGGCAGTAGCCCAAGACTGAGGCAACATGGGGATAGGGGTTTGAGGGTTCCCTGGGGAGGGGAGACCCAGTAAGACTGTGGGGTACTGTAGGGGGCAGAACCCTTAGAGAAGGGGCACCGGGGTCTGGGAGGGACACTGGGGCCAGTGGCAAGGTGAGACACCGGCCTGCAGAGGGCGCTCATGAGGATGGCAAGCTGATGACCAGCAGGAGGCACCACAGCAGTGAGTCGTCGCCTTGCTACAACCCCTCCACCACCCCAATGATCCTGTCTCTTTTCCACTTGCTTCCCAGTGAGTATCCTGGAACCCTGTGCCAATTCGTAGCAGGTTGGGAGGAAACAGAACCAAGAGCAGCCCCTGGCCCACACAGTCAGCAAATCCTCTTTAGTGGCAGAGAGGATTGTGCTGTTGCAGGGAGTGGGGACTTTCTCAACCAGCACAGGGCCAGTGCTTGGTCTGCTGGGGCGAGCCAGGCTGCAGGGATGCCCCTGGGGATTCAGTGTGCACTGTACATATGAACAACATGCTGTGCAGAGGGGGCTCTGAGCCAGTCGCCTCTTCAGCCCGGCCCAGGGGGACGAGCTCGTTGGGGCCACAGGCTGCCCCCAGTGCTGGGGGTCTGCTAAGTGCTGCTGGCTTGCTGTCTGCCCACCACCCTGTCAGGGGGCTCTGAGGGACCCCTCCCTCCTGTGCATCTCAGTCCCTGAGGTTCCTTTGTCCCACCCTTTGCCTGTAATACCCAGTCCTGCATTGCCATGGCTTAGGGGACTGAGTCAGTGTTACTGCTTCCCTTCCTTCATGGAAAGGACACATCCCAGGGAAAGCTCCCATTGGAAAGTGTTCGACCCCCTTCACTGGGAGCTGGGTCTGACCAGTCCTTCCTACCCTGTGCAAATGTGACAACACAGCAATAAGTCCCAACTGACCGTGCCTTGGTGGGCAATTGGTGCCCATGCATTGCCTGTATTGTGAGGCCCAAGGCTGAGATATTTATGTGGGGGATATTCTTATCTCTGGGTGTGTGAGGTTCAAAGTATAAATAGAGAAAATCTCTTGTTTAAAAGTCCCCTAAGTGTCTACGGTGTTTGGAAGCCCTGAGCAGTGTCACATCCCAGAGAGAGATTTAGCCTCCCGAGAAGCGCTGTCATCACCACCTGCCGTGCTTTATTCCACTCAGAGTCTAGGTTGCTAATTTTACATTTTTATATAAAAAATTAAGCCAGTGGATCATTAAATCCTTCATCTGGTTGGAAAACGGGCTTTCTTCCTGTGGAACATTTAAATAAAAATGAATTTGTTTTAGTTTTTCTCAAAAAATTCTGTTGGCAATTTCAACTTTTCAGTGAAATATTAAAAATACCAAATATGTCAGCTGAAAAAAGAAAATATTTTGATTCAAGTCGGTGCAAAAGTGCCTCATGGGAGCTGTAGTTCAGGTGCCTCCTGCTCCTGGTCTCCTCTTTGAGCCGGGCTCTCTGGCTCTCCCATGATGCACCACTTTCTGATAGGCAGTACATCATGAGAGCCCTGGCTGCCGTTCATCATGGGAGATGAAGTCCAGCCACACAGCCCAGCCTGTAGAGGAAAATATCAGCATGAGGAGACTGAACTACAAGTCCAACTGTCCAATCAGACCCTGCCCCCCCACGGACACACAGACATGCATCCTGGCAAGAGGAAAACATCCTTCCTGAACTCCACACCACAGCGATAGGGGAGAATCCCCCACAGCCTGAAAACCAGCCTCTGCAGTCAAACAACCAAGGCAGAGTTGGGTACCATGTTAGTGGCAGGGAAAGCTGCTAACACAAAGCTTCTGTCCTGCAATTGCTTCCTTATGGTAATTATTTGTCCACACTCCAGCTGATATTGGCAATGAACAATAACCCTGGATTTTTATTCCTCCTCCCCTTATGATACATGGGAGGAGTTTGGGTCATGCAAATTTTACTTTTTATTATCACTTTTAATATGCACTTTTTTTATTGAGAGTTTAAAGCAGTGTCATAAAGGAAAGAGCTGTGTGCTGCTATCATGGAGGCATAGCTGGTTTCCACAGAGTTAAGGTTACAGTTAGCATCCCAACATCAGCCTGAATTTCATACCCCTCCCTCTCTTCAATCCACAGAATATGAATTTTTCATTGACATGTCTGGTCACTGGAGAGGTTTTGTCCTGAAAGCTTGGGGCCAAGAACGCAATGTGAATTCTGAAGCTGTCTATCAAAATTACACATTGACCCTTTTGATGCAAGCAGTCAGCCAATATTCAGGGTCTTCTGGTTTGTTCCATTGAGAGGAGAAAGTGATGACAGAGTCAGGTATGTTTGTTGATACAATCCCATTTATTTACATAAGATCTACAAAGTCCTGTGTCCCTGAACACAACAGTAACCAAACATCAGACGGCACTTTTCTTTTTGATCCCAGATTCAAGCCTCTTTCCAGCCAGTACTCTGTCCAAAAGCGCTCTCTCTCTCTCTCTGTCTCCCTCTCTCAGCTTTTTCTCAGGTTCCTGTTACAAGTGTTCCTCTGGCTGTGTCTGTCTGTCTTGTTGCTTTCTCTGGGTTTGCTTCTGTCATAACTATAAAGGGAAGGGTAACAGCTCTCCTGTGTACAGTGCCATAAAATCCCTCCTGGCCAGAGACTCCAAAATCCTTTTACCTGTAAAGGGTTAAGAAGCTCGGGTAACCTGGCTGACATCTGACCCAAAGGACCAATAAGGAGACAAGATACTTTCAAATCTTGGGGGGGGGGGGGAAGGCTTTTGTTTGTGCTCTTTGTTTTGGGGGTTGTTCGCTCTTGGGACTGAGAGGGACCAGACATCAATCCAGGTTCTCCACATCTTTCTAAACAAGTCTCTCATATTTCAAACTTGTAAGTAAACAGCCAGGCAAGGCGTGTTAGTTTTACTTTGTTTTCTCAACTTGTAAATGTACCTTTTACTAGAGTGTTTATCTCTGTTTGCTGTGCTTTGAACCTGAGGCTAGAGGGGGGTCCTCTGAGCTCTTTAAGTTTGATTACCCTGTAAAGTTATTTTCCATCCTGATTTTACAGAGATGATTTTTACCTTTTTCTTTAATTAAAAGCCTTCTTTTTAAGAACCTGATTGATTTTTCCTTGTTTTTAGATCCAAGGGGGGTTGGATCTGTATTCACCAGGAGTTGGTGGGAGAAAGGAGGGGGGATGGTTAATTTCTCCTTGTTTTAAGATCCAAGGGGTTTGGATCTGTATTCACCAGGGAATTGGTGAAGGTCTCTCAAGGCTACCCAGGGAAGGGAATTAGCTTTGGGATGGTGGCAGCGGACCAGATCTAAGTTGGTAGTTAAGCTTAAGATCCAAGGGGATTGATCTGGACTCACCAGGAATTGGTGGGGGGAAAGGGAAGGGGGGGGGGAATGATTAATTCCTCCTTGTTTTAAGATCCAAGGGGTTTTGGATCAGTGTTCAGCAGGGAGTTGGTGTAAGAGTCTCTCAAGTCTACCCAGGGAAGGGAGTTAGCCCATTGGGAGTGGTGGCAGCGGACCAGATCTAAGCTGATAGTTAAGCTTAGAAGTTTTCATGCAGGCCCCCACATTTGTACTCTAAAGTTCAAAGTGGGGAAGCAGCCTTGACAGCTTCTGAGGTGTTTCTGCTGCTTGTGTCACACAGACAGACACAAAGCTGCAATTAAATCAATCCCTGCCCCTGTATTTGTTAGCAGACCCTGAGGAACCCCCTTGGACTACATGGCCTTGCCAGGCCCAGCCTTCCCTGTCGTCTTGTCCTTGGGTGGTGGTTTTCCATTGCTTCTGCTGGAATTAAACAAAGGGGCATTTAATGCTTCACTTATTTAGCCTGAATGGCAGGTGATTATCACAGCCACCAACTTGAGCAACGTGCCGCGATTGCCCATAGATCAAAGAAACCCTGGTTAGGAGTCACCCAATCTGGAGCATAACAATATTATAATAAGTGCAAATAACCATTATAAATATCGCCATTAATAACATCAGTGATTAAAATATGAAATTAGACAGGAAAAAATTACACTGCCTGTAGCACAGAAGAATCCTTATATTAGATAATAACGCCCCATTGCACGGAGAACCTGGCTCTACCTCGATGAGGCTGGCATGGAGAGAAGGAGAAGGGCTCTTCTGCCCAACAGGCAGGTGTCAAGGCAAAGCCCAGATGTCCTAACTGTGAGGGGAGAAAAGGGCCAGACCAAGGTTGAGAGGGAGAAATCTCAGCTGCCTGTCTCAGAGGGGTTGATGTAGGAAGTGAGCTGTTGGTGTTTCCCAGCCTAGATGCCAATTAGAACTGCTCCTGATGTACGTGCAGCAGTGCTATTAGATGGGCATTTTCTGGCTTAATTTCTCTGGCTTTAGGCTGGCTTAGCAGAAAAGAAACATTACTGTGGTTTATCTGAAAGCATCCACGGTCCCAGAGAGAAGAGACACCGACATACGCGACCATCACTCTGCAGCGGGACAGATGTCATTAATGCACTTTTTGTTGAAATGCAGGACTTGTCAGTGTGCAGCCGCATCACAGAACTTCCCAAAATCAGAGGCATCTGTAGGGGCTGTGCAGCTAGGCAGTGGGGGACCTTCTCTGGGGCCACAGCTGGACAATGCACAGCGCCCAAAGTGCTGTTGGACACCGTAATATTCTCAGGGAACATGCAGCCTCTTCTTCCCTTTGAAAAAAAAAGTTTCTTCTGAATAAAATTGGTGAAAATGCCCAAACACTGCATTCCTTCCCCCTTACTCTTTATATTGACAACTCGGCTCCCAAGTCCTCTGAGCTGTTTAGAGACAATACCGCCAGCCCAACATGTACAAAAAACATGAGGAAGGTCCCCCAAAATCCCAAGACTGCCTTAAAATGTATGAGTTTTTTTATTATACATTTTGCATCCTTTTATTTTTCTTCATGTGTTTGATTCTTTAGGGGTTCCATTTTCCAGCTTTTCTTCACAGGCAAGGGGGCTAGAAACTTAATTTTTCAAACAAAAGTCAAAATTCTCACATAATCCCAACACTCCAGAAGCTGAGGTTCAAAGGAAAACAGCAGATATCTTGTGACTCGCTGTAAAATCATGAAAACTGACAACAGTATCAGGGTCACCTCTGAACTTGCAGTTTCTGTCACCCACGTCTCTTAAATGCCATGTTGGTTTATAGGGAAGTTGCAAACTTTGGCTTTGTGAAACTGGGTTTGTTTCCCTCAGTCAAATACTGCAGCCACGTGGTAGCAAGAGAACATCATGAGAGCATTTAGCTCCCTGGAAAGCAGTTACTGCATGAAGCAGTTACATTACTTTGGTGCATGTGATCCACAGACCTCTGGAGCCAACTAGCAGAGGTTCCAGGAGTACACAAGGGTTACAAGGCTCTCCAAGGTCTGGGATTTACATTTCAGTTCATCAAAGTGCATCATGTGAGGTTTCCAGTGAAAGCCTGGGTCACACTTGGCCTCATCATTTTTGTCTTGTAGGCAGCATTAATGAGTGACTGGAAACAATAGGTAAGATGGAGTTTTCCAGTGGGATTGGTGCAAAGCCCCGTCTAGTGGGTGGGAAGGTGCCTTCCCCTGGACAAGGTTGCAGGGGTCAGAGATGAAATATTTCCGGGGGTTTCTTGTTATCTCTGCTCCCCTATTCTAAGAATTGCACGTTGTCTATATACCCGATAGTGGAGCCCTTGCGCTACCATCAACGTTCCCAAGTGTGAAACGCAGCCAAGTGCATATTGCTGAAGGCCCTGGCACTGTGTAGATGTGAGACATCCAAGGGGGCACGTTTCCTTCCAGTGGTGAGAAACGTCCCGGCACCACATGCAGATTAGCCCCAGTCGCTGTTCTTTGTCCAGTCATCCTGTGACTCACCTGATGGGAGTCTCACACTAATAGGAAAATAAAAACTAGGGAAAGTAACAACAGCAACCCAAATAATTAATAGAAGACAGGACCTTTCTCCCAGACACTGTGCATTGTTCTGATTTAACATTTCTATTGTGGTAGCACCTAGACATCGACCAGGTGGGGGCCCTGTTGTGCCGGGCGCTGAACAGACAGAGAGCAAATGACAGCCCCTGCCCCAAAGAGCTCGTGTAAGTTTTGGGTGGGCTAGAGTTTGCTTTACCTCCCCTCTCCTCGTGCTTTAACACAATTTTTATAGACGAGCACACGGAGAGCAAGAATTTAGTTATCTGAGGAGTTTCAGCAAGGATTGCAGAGGGTTATCTTTGTACAATTAAATTTAAAAAGAATAAAAGGAATGAACTTTTTTTAAGAATTAACTTTATAACATTTTATAATGATAAAAAGAATAGTTTGTTTTACTAAGTAACAAGGTTATTTTATAATTTAAGTATATTATTTTAGTTGGGTATAAGTATAAATAAAAGAAAAATTAAATTTAAACAGGTCAGTTTTCAAAAACAGTGAGACGTAATTAAGAGTTCTAAAAGCTCTGATTGAGTTCACCTGAATTTTAGTTCGTCTGTGTTTATCAACTATATGTAGCTTACTGAGGGAAAATATGTTTTTCTGTTCCTTGCAGAATTTTTTAACTGGAATTCATGGAGACTTTTTCTCCTCCTCTACTTGACTGTGTAATTACTTAGTTAATTGACAAACTAATTAGTATTAATTACATAAATGAAAAATCTTGTTACAAAAAATACAAAAACTTTGAATAGCAAAATATAGATGACTTTTTCTTTATTATTATATTTCAAAAGATGACAGATGGTGAACCAAGAAGGTTAACATAATTCGACTAAAATTAAATGATATTTATGATATCACTAAACTGCTGCAAAGTCATTCAGAGCTGCAGGAAAACAACTTGCTTTTTGCTCCTGTGGCTGAGCTTCTCCCAGCCCATACAGGCCACATGTTTTTTTTCGTAAAGCAGTTGCCCTGACTACTTGCTTTCAATGGAGTTTATGAGTCCAGCTACAGGGAGCCTATGGAGCATGCCCAAAACTACTACACCCAATTTCAAAATCTTCTGGGTGTGCAATGCAAATTGTGTATCTGCCTAGCAACAATGCCCCAGACACAACTTATTCCTTTCCCCCCTTCTCTCTAGATATCCTACAGAAATATCTCACTATTAGGCATGTCAGGCTCACAGTCTGACAGCTGAATCGCAAGGCTCCACTGGACAGTCGAATACCCAGCTAGGGTACGGAATAGCGAAGCAGGAACAGAGACCTCATTCCTTGGCCCCTTGTCCAGCACCTGTCGACTGAGCCCCAACTGCATTTTGCCATTATTATATATGTAACAGGACCCACCAGAGAATCCAGCTGAGGTCAGGGCCCCTTTGCGCTGGGGCTGGTCTGCAGGGGAAAATTGACTAGCAGAACTATACTGGTCTTACTAATCCTCCACAGCTATCCAGGGATAAGTCCCTGTGGGGACACTCTTATTTCACTGTATGAGGGGCTTTGTCCAGTTTAGCTTATGTCACTTTGAAAATGATGTAAACTTAACCCTGCTCAATGCTCCCTGATTCTGGAATTAGTGGTCCCATAGGGAGTTATCCTGGGATGACTGTAGTGGTTTAGGTTTCAGAGTGGTAGCCGTGTTAGTCTGTATCAGCAAAAACAACAAGGAGTCCTTGTGGTACCTTAGAGACTAACAAATTTATTTGGGCATAAGCTTTCGTGGGCTAAAACCCACTTCATCAGATGCATGGAGTGGAAAATACAGTAGGCAGAATATATATATACAAAGTAAATGAAAAGATGGGAGTTGCCTTACCAAGTGGGGGGGGGGGGGCAGTTCTAACGAGACAATTCAATTAAAGTGGAACTGAGCTATTATCAACAGGAGGAAAATCACTTTTGTAGTGGTAATCAGGGTGGCCCATTTCAAACAGTTGACAAGAAGGTGTGAGTAACAGTAGGTGGAAATTAGCATGGGGAAATTATTTTTTAGTTTTTGTAGCGGGTCAGACAGCCCCTGCTCGGAAGAGTTCCCAATCTAAGGGGGGGATTTCAAATGCACCTGAGGGATTTAGGAGCACAGGGAAGTGGGTGCAGAGAACAATCACACACAGCTGCTCATAAATCCCTTTAGGGACTTTGAAAATTCTCCCTTTAGACAAGGCAGAATTAGTGTCCCCATTTCACAGATGGGGAACTGATGCACAGTCAGATGAAGTGACAGGCCCAAGGACTCTGGAGCAGAGCTGGGATTTGAACCCCAATCTCCCAGAAGTGTCACTCTGGTGGTTTAACCTTAAGCCCAGCCTTAACCCCTACGTTTGCAGTCTCTCTGAATAATGGATTATTTGTACCGAAGGAAGGAGCTGGGCTGGGCTGGGCTGTCTGGCTGGGGCAGTTCATGGCAGAGCTAAGATCTGTCAGAGCTCGGTGTGGCCCTGGCCTGTCTGGGAGTGAGCAGGCTGCAGGGCAGAGTGACTGACAGCGTCCCTGGCAAGGGAAGGGAGGAGGGACTGAAGGAGGCTGCAGCAGTTACCTGGGCAAAGACAGTTACCGCAGGGACCTATTGTGCAGCACTGACCAATGGTGTCTCCCCAACACCCGCTCAGAGCTGGGCATTGGTATCTCTCCAGGCAACATCCCTGCCTCCACTGCTCACAGCTGCTAAATGGGGTTCTCCCACTCTTAGCCCCTTCCCCCCCATGACGCTGTTGCTCCCCTCACGAGTCTCCTCCAGCCCTGCAGGCTCAGGCAGGTCCCATTTCTCCAGCATGAAGGTGATGATGGGTGCAGACACCAGGAGGAGCAGGACCAGGACACAGCGGGTGGCCCAGATGGCAGGGGACATGGTTGGCCCTGAAACATGGAAAATGACATGGTGACAGCCATCTGCAAAGCAGCGTGTGGGACTGCAGTGCCAGCACTAGACACAGAGCAGCTGCTGTGTATCAGGGACCCCGTGCGAGCTCCTGTAGGCCTCAATCTAAGGGGGGATCACGCTGCAGGGGGGCACATTCCCCCGACGGGAGGCGTGAGTGATGGAGGCTGTTAGGGCCCAGCACAGCCCTGAGGGGTCAGAGGAGCAAGGAATGGCCCAGGTTTGCTCAGACTGCTCTGGGACTCAGTGCAAAGGTCTCACAAGAGCCAGCGACAGACGCAGCAGCCCAGACCCTATCACCCCTCTCCAGTAGGGTTACCATACGTCCGGATTTTCCCGGACATGTCCGGCTTTTGGGGATTCAAATCCCCGTCCGGGGGGAAATCCCCAAAAGCCGAACA